>NW_006441955.1:26000307-26044846 GCF_000325575.1 Pteropus alecto | reverse complement strand
CTCTTTTCAAAGGGAATTAGTAAGGAAGATACAATACCAGGAACAGAAGCCAATAATCATACCTTTAATATATCAGAGAAATGAAAGAAAATATTATGCCTGTAAAGCAAGAATAGGGCATGAGAAAGGAGCAATTAAAGAATATGAATGCGGCTCTTGAAAATCAAAGTTTTCATTAGCAAAATAAAAATTCAATTTAAAGGTAAACAAGGTAAGAAATCTCTCAAAAAGTAGAACATAAGTAAAAAATAGAAACTGAAAGTGGAAAAATACAAATATTAAGATCGATCCAAGAGGATAAACTTCTCATTGATAGTGACTTTAGAAAGAGAAGCAAGGGTTATTTAAGTGAGTAAATTATCCAATAATGAATACAAAAACATTTTCTAGAGCTGAGGATAGGACTTAAGAAAGTGAAAACATTTTTAATGGTCTAGCACAGTACATTGAACACACAGACACACAGAAACACATACACACACACACACATTACAATCAAATGTTGAAATACCACAGATATGAAGATGCTAAGAGTTTTCATACAGAAAAAAAAAGTCACATAGAAAGGCAAGGAAATCAAAGTTGATGCTTGAAGACAGTGAGACAATTACTTCAAAATCTGAAGGCATGAGATTTTTGATCTAGACTTCTTAATGCATGCAGATAAGCAATAAAAAAAAAGTAGAATAAATATATTGACAGATATGGTCAAATTCAAAGAATTAGTCTCTTATGAAATCTTTCTAAGAACCTACTCTAGTATCTTCTTCCCCTCAAAAAGTAGAAAAATAAACAAACAAAATATAAAAATAAAAAACAAAGGAAAGCGAGTTCCTTTCTGGATTCGGAAAACAGAGAAGCAAGGGAAAATACCTATGAAGTCCCAGGAAATTGCACGCGCACACACACACACACACACACACACACACGCACACACAAATCTAAAGAGTGGTCAAAAACAAGGACTAGAAAAGAAAATTCCTTAGGACGAAACTTCATTGTAGTTTTAATTATGAAGTTAAATTTATTAGGTTCTTCATGGAATTGAAAGATTATCTAATAATTTTGAAAGTTTTCCTTGGTTCTGGTGCATAAAAATGAAAAATAATTAGGAGACTTCTGAGCAAAAAGGGGAATATTGAATCAAACAGATACATTTTCTTTTGTTTCCTCCCCATACTCCACAATAATGACAGTAAAGTGTATATATACAAAAACAAGAAAAATGAAGAATAGTAATTTTAAAAAAATAAAATCTAGAAAATAATGGTAAAGAAATAATTTATTAGATCAAAGATCCTACTCCCTAAAGCAAAATCTGAGAATTACAACAAACAGGTGCTTTTTGCTGTACGGTAAAGAGAAATGCTAAAATTAGGAGAATTGTTTTAAAGCCTGATTAAAAAGCGGGGAGAATCTCACATCCCTTAATCTTCTGTAGAGTTGAGAGGTTGTCTCATCTCCACACAGGAAAACAAAATTGGAAGTTTATTCTTTGGAGATTGTGAAGTAATTCTGGACTTAGGGCTGCTAGGCACATTTATGGGGTGAGTGTAAAGTATGGTATTTAGAGGGATTAGATAAATTTACTGGGCTTCCAGCATTCTGAGAGGCAAGAGGTTACCCTCTACACAAAAGATTGGAAGATCTTTGTTCGTGTAATTTGACAGGTCCAAGAAGAAAGACTTTGAGAGATTTTTCTACAGTGGCTTATTTAATAATACTGTATAAGTTAACAGCTAATAGTGACAAGATCCATCCTTGGACTCAACTTCCAAATAGCTTTTTCATAGTGGGATAATGACTAAAGAGAGTACAGAGGAGGATTAGTTTGGGTGCCGGTGATATTTCCTTTATTGACCTGGGATCCAGTTTCCCATCGGTTTGTCATCAGTTTGTGAAATTTATTTTATAAAGCTAAACACTTATCTATTATGGTAACTTTATTAAAAATTAAATTAAATATATATAAAACGATAAGAATAATCCCAAGTAGTTCTCTACTGTCAATGGTACAATCCTCCAGGTAATTATTTCCTTTAAATTATTGTATTTCTGTCAGTAATAGTCTTAGTTGCAGACTAGGTTTGGTGTTGTCAGTTGAGAAAAACAGAAACAAAAACAAAAAACAAGGCCCAGAAAGTTGCTTGAAGTTTCTCCTAAATTTGCACACTGGTGTAACCCAAACTAATATTATGACTCCTGGACCACATATTGTTCTGAGGGCTACAATGACAGTTCTTCACTATGTTTAAAACACATTTTCCTGAACTCTTTTAACCAAGGTTATACCATATGCATTTGAACTTGACACTATTAAAATCTTAATTCCACAGAGATTTTGCCTAGATATATTACCTTCTAATTCTAAGACTTTGAATTTAAGATTCACATAGGATTACTTTAGGACAAACTAGTCATTTCCCTGGTACAAAATATTAACTTTAAAAGTTCTTACAGTTTAGAAACTGTAAGCAATGTTTTTCACATGAAATATGACAATAAATAAAATATTATAAAAAATAAGGAAATGTATAATTTTCCATGCTTTGCTTACAAATAAAATGAACAGAACTGAAGTATTTCTATATGAAGATGAAGGCAAATATTTCCATATACTGAAATCAGGTAGATTAATTCACATGTATTATAAGAGCCAGTTATCGAAGGGGAAAAATATATGTTTATTTTAACAGTTGATTTCCTTACTGTGGTGAATTTTTCCAAGTTGTGCCTCCACTGGGATCCTCAAATTTGTACTTTAGACTTAAGAAATCTTGTTATTGCTTTTTTTTTTTTTTTTGGCCACAAATCGTTTTTTCAGTGAGCCCTCCTGCTGGAAGCCTGGCGAAACTCCAAGACTTCCTTGTTCAAGGGGCTTTCCTGCTGTGTGCCATTAAATATGGAAATGTTTATATTTTGTGGATTCTGCTAAAATTAGATGCCCCTGAGCTCAAAATGCCTAAGAGAACATGCAAGTCTTCAGCTCATGAAAGAGCCAAAAATAGTACTGTGTACAAGCTGCTGTTGGAGGCAGTTGAAGCAGGCAGAGTACAACCTCCTTGCCTCCATTCCATTCTCAAAAAAAAAAAAAAAAAGTGTCTTGGGTTTCTCAGATTTTCACCAAATACAATTTAAATGCCTTAGTTGGACCTAACTGTGTAGTACACTAACAGTATAGACAAGAGAATATATACTATTCTGTGTAACTGGATCTAAGCTATCACTTTCTCACTCTCCTCTCTACAGCCACACAATTTTTTTTTCACTTTATCTTTTTTATTAAATTTATTGGGGTGACATAGGTTAAAATTTATAGAGATTTAAAGTGTAAAATTCAATAATACATCATATATATAGTATTGTATGTTCACCACCTAAAATTAAGTTTCCTCTGTCACCTTATATTTGACCCCTTTTATCCTTATCTACTTCCCCTTCTCCCCTTTCTCTTTGGTAACCATTAAACTGTTGTCTGTGTCTATGAGTCTCAGTTTATCTTGTTCATTTGTTGTTTTCAGCTTTATACCACATAAGTGAGTGAAATCATATGGTTCTGAACTTTTCTGTCTGACTTATTTTGCTTAACATGATTATCTCAAGATCCTTCCATGTTGTAACAAATGGCAGTATTTCATCTTTTTTAATGGCTACTATTCCATTCTATATATGCACCACATCTTCTTTATCCAATCATCTATTGAAGGACGCTTTGGTTGTTTCTATGTCTTGGCCACCATGAATAATGCTGAAATAAGCATTGGATCTATATATATTTATGGATAAATATTTTCAAATTTTGGAGATAGATACCCAGAAAAGAGATTATTGGGTCATATGGTAATTTATTCTTAATTTTTTGAGGAACCTCCATACTGTTTTCCATAGGGGCTGTACCGATTTACATTACCTCTAGCAGTGTATGAGTGTTTCTTTTTCCCCACAACCTCTCCAGCATTTATGCAGAATCACAGAACACCCTAATAGCTAGCCAAAGCAATCCTGAGAAAAAAGAACAAGGCTGGAGGAATCACACTGCCTGACTTCAAATTATACTACAAAGCGATAGGTGTCAAAACAACATGGTATAGGTAGAAAAACAGACATACAGACCAATGGAACAGAACTGAGAGCCCAGAAATAAACCCATATGTAGATGGCAAATAATTTTTAACAAAGGATCCAAAAACTTACAATAGAGAAAAGAAAGCCTTTTTAATAAATGGTGCTGGAAAAATTGGAAATTCACATACAAAAGAATGAAAGTAAACTGATATCTGTCACTACACACCAAAAGTAACTCAAAATGGCAAAGTCCTAAAATAAGACCTGAAACAATAAATTGCATAGAAGAAAACAGGTACTAAACTCATGGACCTTGGTTTTAGAGAGGATTTTATAAATTTGACCTCAAAAGCAAGGGAAGTAAAAGCAAAAATAAATGAATGAGAGTATATCAAACTAAAAAGCTTCTGTACAACAAAAGAAACCATCGACAAAACAAAGAGACAACTAAATGGGAGAATATATTTGCAAACAATGCTTTCGATAAGGGGTTAATATCCAAAATATATAAAAAAACTCATACAACTCAACAACAACAATAACAAAAAAAACAATCAAATTAAAAAATGGGAAGAGGATCTGAAAAGACATTTCTTCCAAGAAGACATACAAACAACAAAAAGATTTATGAAAATATGCCCAACTTCACTAGCTATTAGAAAAACAAAAATCAAAACAATAAGATACCATCTCACACCTGTAAGAAGGGCTATTATAAACAGCTACATTATGTTTTGACATACTAAGTACCCAAACAGATTTTGCAATCTGTATACGTTAGTACAGTTATGTTGGTTGTTCACAGACAAGTTGTGTCCTACTAGCTATTAAACATTTTATCTCGCTCTTTCTTGTATTTAGGTCCACTTAAATATCTTCTCTTTACAGTCTCCTTCCCTTTCCATTTCACATCAAGAAATCCCTTTCCCTGTCTCACAAAACATCAATTGTGTGTGCATAGCACTTCTCACACCCTGTAAGTATCTTGTTTATTCAAGGTAATTGTCAATCTCTGTCATTGGAGTATAAGCTTTATAAAAGCGAAGTCTTTCTATTCTTGTTCATGCTGGTATCCAGAGTTTTGAGCAGATGTCTTGACTCAGTTAATCCTTGTTTATGAATAAACAAAAAACAGTGATTTAAATACCATTACATAATTTTGGACTGCTACACAATATTATTGCATATGCCACCCTGACATGCAGGAATAAGGACCAACAATCATGGGCCTAGGGCTTTTGTAGATTAAGAACCTAAGTCATAGAGTTGAAATCAATGAATATCTCTGTAAATAAGGCATATTTGATGTAAAATAATGATATTTTAATGTGCAAAATGGAAGATTCGTTCACTGTGAATTTATCTTTCCTGCTGTCTCTGGGCATCCAGATACCATTATAGTAATAGTCTATCTTTGAATGGGAAAATATAAGAAAGTCAGGAAAATACTACTAATCTCACATATATTTAATGGAGAATTGCATTGAGATTGGTAAAACTTTTTTTTTTTTTCTCTCTGTGACTAAAGTACTCTGAGGAAATGGCTCCAGCAAAGATAAGTGTTTTCCTGAGAGGTCGAGAGAAATGGAGCCTGGTGGGTTGAGATTTGAAGGAACAAGAAGCCAAGGGAAAAGAGGTTCCTTAATCTTGTATTCCAAATTTCTCCAGCTCTGTTCTCTGAAACCATTTGTCTAATCGTGAGGCCTCTGATGAATGAAGAGTATGACTGCTTTCTCAGGCAAAGACATCAGCAATTTTTCAGAGCAATTTTTTTTTTTTTTTTTTTTACATTCTCTGAGTCAACTACTTCAATACCAGCCATTTTAAATGCCCAGTAGTGGGAATTTAAAATTTAATGTCCATAAGTATCTGGAATGGATTAAAAGAGCAGATAAATCAAAGAAATGTCAAGGTTTCTCTGTATCATGTCTGAAACCTCACTTTATATTCTATTTTCCAACTCAAATTATGTCTGGTCACGTTGTCCCTTATAGCTCATCAAAAGTTCTGCAATGATGTCAACTGATTATATTTCCCATAGTCAATGAAACAGAATAAATACATACCAGTTTTTCCAAAAAGCTTCCAAAATCCTATCCTTTTTCACATCCCTAAATTAGACAAACCCATTAAGAAATTGTTTTCTCTGCTGACCAATATCAGAACCAGGCCTGGAGTTTTATTTACACTTCTGTTTAGCATCCTTTTAATGACATCCTGAAATGTCTCCTAAAATATTTTGACTCTTATGCTGACTTTTCATGTCCCTCTACTTTTATTTGTTTAGATATTCAAAAGATGTGTCTCGTATTGCTATTACAGGGGACTTTCTATTACTAGCTTTGAAAATCTTCTCTATAGTGTCCTTAGTTCTGGCTTACTCTGGTAGACTCAGTCAATTCTATTATCTTAAATTTTGCTCTTGTCTTCGGTCAGATGTCATTGAAGTTCAGTCTCTTCCTGATTTAGCAACAACTTAAATATCTCTCCCATTTCTAATATTTTAAAAGGTTTTACTTAGGTGGTTCATCTTTGTAATACATTAATCTGAAGAAAAAGAGAAAAGGAAAAGAGCCATGACATCATCAGTTCTTTCTCTAAAATTTATTAGTTAGATAAGACACTCTCCTCCTCTTTAGAGTAATTGAGAGGACAGTTTTGGTCAGATTGCTCTAATGATTACATGATTACAGGACGCCAAGGGAAGGAAATTCTCAATAAATCAAAAGAAAATGATAATTAGAAATTTTTGGAAAAGTAAACAACAACAAAGGCAATAATAAAACTATAAGAGAGTCAAAATTTAAATATAAGGCAACCTCTAAAAAATTGGGAATAAAATTTTATAAGGTCCATATACAAATATGACAAAGTAAATAGTATAAAACAAATTTAGAGTTGAGATTACATATCTGTCATATATTTATATAGTCATACTCATATATTCAAATGTGAACTAACTCCCCGAGTTAAGAAAAAAAAAAGTGGAACTTGGCTCACACACACACACACAAATACAACTATATGCTGCGATTAGGAGGCACATCTAAAATAAAGTGATCAGAAAAAGATATACCAACAAATGCAAATTGAAAAAGATAAAAAATAGTGATTCTGATATCAAACACTTTAGAACTCAAGATGAAAACCATTAAATGTAACAACATATGACGCTCTACTATTTAGCCTTACTAGAGTTATTAGTCAATGCAATTAGATAAGAGGAATCAATTAGTGAAATAACAATAGGTAAGAAAAAGTCTATCTCTATTTGTATATTATAATAGACCTGGAAAATCCCAGATAATCAATAATAAAATAAACTAAGACAATAAGAGTTGTGAAAAATATGATATAAAAATAACATACAAAAATCAATAATCTTTATATATATAAATGATAATTGGGTAGATAATATTATAGTAGCAAAAATACATTTACAACAGCAACAAAGGTGACTAAATACTAAAGAATAAAGTTAATGCAAAATGCATAAGATCCTTACAAGGAAAAGTTTTATCAATAATGGAATTGCTTGAAATAATGGAATGTATATTCTTTATTTTGGAGAAGATGAGTCAACATTACAAAAATGTCAGTTTTCCCTGAATTAATACATAAATTTATTGTGGTAACAGCAAAAATACCATCGAGAATTTTATAGAGTTAAACAATTTGATACTAAAGTGTATGCGGAAAATCAACCATGCTAGAATAGTCTAGTGAAATACTGAAAAAGGAAAGCTACAAACAGAGAAGTATATCAAACATTTAAACTTGCCTCTATAATTAAAACAGTGTGATGCTGTCTAGTACATAAATAGACAAATAGACCATTAGAACAAAAATTCTAGAAATAAGCCCCACTAGATAATAAATTGAACCAAGGTTATTTAGAGAAAAGTAAATCCCACAGCTAGGGTAGAAAAAAATATAAGATGTGCCAGAATTATTCTTATGCTTAAATAATATGAAGTACTGGAGAAAAAGTAGAGTTGAGTCAAAACAACCTAAGATCTTGTCAACAGAAGAATGTCCAAACCTGTAAAAAGCTTTACAAGAATTTGTTGATCCAAGTTTGAAGACATGCTTGGAAATAAATAGATTGAGAAAATGCTCTGGAGAGTGGCATTCTCAAGTTTATTTTATACATTTAGAATCAAAGGAGAAAGCTTAAGGAAGGTTACATGAAATTTATTGGTAGTAGATTATGGAGGTGAGAGATAACAAAGTGATGAAATGTTTAGGATTGATTAAAAAACAAAGTTAAGAAATACATATTTCTTTTACATTGGTGAGTACAGGATAGTTAACATTTGACAAAGTGAATAGAAATGGATGCAGGGAAGAATAAAGAGGGGGCTTTCAGTGTTAACATTCTTTGTTGCTAGTAAATATGCTTCTGAGAGGTCTGAAAAAGAAAACTATTCTGAAATTTCAAAAGTATGTTATCGTAGGTGCATAAAAATAATGGACAGGACTCACTTACGGTAAAGATTGACCTTCCTAAGAAAGCTGGAAGCCTGGGATGTTGCTACCTATCACTATCTGCCATTTAGAAAAGTATGATCAGCTCATCCTGTGTGGTTACTTTCTGTCACTGAGCTTGCCAGGCTTACCACGTAGCAGCTAAGCTTGCTGGGTCTACCGTGTCACCTCTTTTCATTCACAGTCTCAACTAGAAGCAGCTAGTAAAAGCAAAATGGAAAAATTTGAGCAGCCAATTAAAGAGTGGTAATGTTGCATTATGAGCCAAAGAATAAAATAAATATCCTTGAGTCCATATAAATATAAATAAATAGTTCAATAAATAATTAAACAGGGCAGAAGAGATAGCTCCCCCATACAAATTCCAATTAGTAAACATAGAAAGAATGAGAAAACTATAAAAACACAATTAGACAAATACGGCATTAATAACTATTACAGCAAGATTCACTGATGGATGCTATAATTGTTAGTTGAAAATTAGAGGAGAAATGAAATATTTTAATAGCCACAAAGGATCTCTTATAAAATATTTATCAATTACAAAGGGAAAAAATAGTAACTCTATAGTGCTGAAACCCATTGGAGAGTAAGGTTAAAATCACTAATAATTAAACACAACGACATCATGTCCCCTGAATGAGAGTCAATGAGACAGCATTTTCTTGCCCAAAATTCAAAACCACAATCTAACAATGAGATAAATCAAAATTGAGAGACATTTTGTAAAATACTGACCAGTATTCTTCAAAAGTTTCAAGGTCATGAGAGATAGGGAAGACTGAGGAACTATCAGAGATTAGGAGAGACTTAGGATAAATTCACTATGGGATCCTGGGAGAGAAGAAAAAAAAAAACATTTGGAGAAAAATTTAAAATTAAAATAAAGTCCATACTTTTGTTAATGGCATTATAACGTTTATTTTCTTGTTTTGATAACAGTCCTCTAGTTATGTAGGTTATTAGGAAAGCTGACTAAACAGTATATGTGAACTCTCGATACATGCTTTTAATACTTCTAAGTCTGAAATTATTTTGAAATACAAATATTAAAAGAAGTGCAAGAAAAACATGGTCTGAATATGAAGCAAATTAAATTGGCATGGTTTTGAACAATTAGTGAAGTATAAAGAATCCATTTGAAAATTCCCATTTGAGTAACATAAGCATTAGGGCATTCGAAATTGAGAGAAGCTAATATATTAATTCAAAATGCCTCTGCAGTGAACCATAATTATATAGCTGTATTAATGCACATAATATTTATGCATTTTTAGCATTTAGAATCAACATATAGACAAAGCATTGATTATAATTGTAAGGGAATATAAATATTTTCATTCTTGACAATGTTAACGTTAAATACAACTTCCAGAAATCAAGGGTTAGAAATAAGGAGGAGAGGTGAAGAGAAGTGTGGAGTACTAATATTCTAAAAAGTGGGAAGTTTTTAAAAACTCTTTATGGTTGTGAGTTGGTTATAATAAGTAAAGGTGATAATAAAATGATATATCTATATTGAGAGTAGGGTACATAAGGCAGAGTGAGTAAATTAAGTTCTAATTTTCATGGTAAAATGTTGAGAAAATATCTAATATTCAACAATAAAAAGGTGTATTTAGAGACTATAAACACCCATCACACTGTGAATAGTAATATTTGTAAGTAAATCCTTCTTGGGAGTGGGACTAGAAATGGGTACCTATGGGGTGAATCCTACTGTGTGTGTGAATGTTTAACACATTTAACGATGTGGCATACCTTATTTGAAATATTAAAATATTAAATATTTGTATTAAAACAGGTGTAGTAATTATAACTTCCAGTATTAATGTTCTTCAACTCTGTACTATTTTATCCTCTTTTGTATCACATGTAATTCTGTTTTTCAAACCGTGCTCAAATGTCATTTTATTTCCATCTCAGTATTTACGAATGATACTTTTGTGTCCATAAAATTTTTCTTTGCTATCTCAGATAAGTTTAATAGTTTGCTCCTTTGTATTTCAATAATACTTTGTTTATATTTTCATTAAACAACCAATCACAATTATTATGATTTATTATCTAGTAGCTATCTATTTCCCTTGTCAAAATGAGAGTGCCTCAAGATCAGGTGTTATGTATCTTACTCATGTTTGTACCTCCAGGAGTTAAAGTGAATTGAAATATATTTTTTAGATATGTAAATATTTATAGAAACTAATAATGACAACCTACTTTTTTAGGCATTAAGGAGAACCCCCAAATAAAAAAAAAAAAAAAAGGACTCAAATTCTGGAATAATTGTCTTGGTTCCAAGGTTTCTGTGCCTATATCCTTCAATTATTCACTCTTCCAGATCAGAATAGAAAATAATTTAGCATAAAATAGCCAAAATTTAATGCCTGTTATTCTTCTTAGCCTGGCTGTCCTCCATGATTGATAGTTCTCAGTGCTGGCTGGAAGCAAAAACTATTATGTCATCCAGTATAGGCACTGTTATGGGTTGAATTGTATCCACCAATAGATGTTGTAGTCTTAACCCCAAGTATCTGTGTCTGTGACCTTATTTGGAAATAGAGTCTTTACATATGATCAAATTAAGATAAGGTCATTAAGGTGGGTTCTAATCCTGGTGTCTTTTTAAAAAGCGAAAATTCAAATGCAAAGATAGACAAACACACAGAGAGAAAGCCATGTGAAGACTGGCATTATGTTGCTAGAAGCCTACCAGAAAAAGTTAGAAAAGTCCTGTAAAAGGTCTTTAATCAGTGTCTTCAAAGGAAGCACGGCCCCACAGACACCTTGATCTCAAACTTCTAACCCCCAGATTGGTGAGACAACAGATTTCTGTCGTTAAGCCACTCAGCTTGTGTTACTTTGTTACAGTAGCCATAGGAACCTAACATGGGCTTTATTGGGAACACTCTCAAGCAGAGGATCAGCAAAAGGAGGCACTCTATTTCTCTGTTCTCATCTTTCCTCGCAGAAGACTATGAAGATGAGAGAGAACAGATGCATGCATGATGTGCTCCAGGAGAGAGACCCACCCTTGCTCTCTATCTTGTTATAGGGTGTGGGGATATTCTGGTGAATCAAGCTGGTGTGTGCACTTTGAGCTTAGCGCCAGTTCTCTAGGGAAATTACTTGAGAAGTCCAATTCATAGCACCAAACAACTTAGAGAAAAATTAGAATTTGGTTAAATGATCTCTAACGGAAGAGAGAGGCACTTATTTTGCCTTGTTCATTGCCAGAAAACTCATGAAAAACATCCAGTCATTGGAAGACAGTACTGTTTGTATCTCTATTGTATTCGTTTTGGCCAGCTAATATTTACTGAGTACATACTGTGTGTCCGGCACGATCACTCTTTTAGACATGCGTGTATATGTGTTCTCACCTTATAGATTGGTGATAAAGTTAAGTGAGGTATATATTTATATTATATAAATATGTATATGTGTATATCCATATGTGAATGTATACCCCTCATTTATATGTTTATACACATTTGCATGTTTATATATACATATAACATATATAAATACATAATTTATGTGTATATAGAAATTTGTATAGTATACATGTAAATTATATATAGTCATGTGTCACTTAATGATAGGGATACATCCTGAGAAATATATTGTTAGGCAATTTTGTTATTGTGTAAACATTATAGAGTGTACTTAACACAAACCTAGATGGTATGGCCTACTACACATGTAGGCTATATGGTATAGCCTATTGTTTTTAGGCTACATACCTATACAGAGTAGTACTTTTACTGAATAGATGGTATTCAGAGGAAATTGTAACACAATGGTATTTGTGTATCTAAACAATCTAAATAGGTAAAAAGCAAAGTGAAAATATATAAATGATACAAAATTGTATGCTTGTATAGAGCACTTGCCACGAATGAAGCTTGCAGGACTGGAAAGCTGCTCTGGGTGAGTCAGTGAGTGAGTGGTGAGTGAACATGAGGACCTAAGACATTACTGTATACTGCTGAGACTTTATAAACACTGCACACTTTGGCTATACCAAATTTATTTTAAAAATTTCTTCAATAATAAATTAATCTCAGCTCACTGTAACTTTTTTACCTTATAAATTCTCATTTTTTAAACTTTTTGACTCTTTTGTGATAACACTTTGCTTAAAATACAAACACATTATACAGCTATACAAAAATATTTTCTTTCTTATAACTTTATTCTATAAGCTTTTTTATTTTTAAGAAAATTTTAATTTTTTTTACTTTTAAACTTTTTTTTTGTTAAAAAGAAAACAAGATACATATACACACAGTAGCCTAGGTACACAGGGTCAGAATCATCAATAGCACTGTCTTCCACCTCCACGCCCGTCCCACTGGAAGGCCTTCAGGGACAATAACACACATAGAGCTGTCGTCTTCTTGAATAACAGTGTCTTCTTCTGAAATATCACCTGAAGAATCTGTCTAAATTTCTTCCTGAGGAGGTGTCACTCTTCAGAAACGTGTCAACGGTGGCTTGCTTGGTTTGTTTCTTTTTCATCATATTTCGATTGTAAGCAGATAATACACTATTGGTTTTCTAATAATGAAAACCTTTCAATGTTGGGGTTCAAGTTTTCAAACTCTTTAAAGAACTTGTAGAGATCTGGAAGAGTTCTGCTAAAACCTTGCTGTGAAGTTTTTTAAGGGTTTTTCTTTTTTCTTCTTGTGAAGTTGACCTCCCTCCACCCCTCCCTTCTTCAGCTATGCACTCCTTTTCCAGTTCCACCAACTTTTCATTAGTCAATTCTCAAAACCACCTCTAGGACCTCCTTATTGCCATCCTCATCCACACCCAGGTTTAAGTTGTTTGCCATCTCAACCACAGCCTTGTTAATTGTTGCAACTTCCTTATCCCTGGCAAATTCTTTGAACTCGAGACAACTTGAGTATCTTCCAAATGTCATTTATACACTCTGGTGATATCACTCCAAGCCCAAGCAAGGTGTTTGATGCAGTCATAGATGTTGTAGACTTTCCAAAACTGCATCAGTGTCTTCTCAATGTTTTTCTCAGTTGCAGCAATAATCTAGACAAAGATTATTTATGAGGTAGTAGATATTAAAAGCTGCTATAAATTCTTGATTCATTGGTTGGATCAAAGAGGTGGTGTTTGGAGGTAGAAACATCACTGTGAAACATCACAATAAAAGGAGGCTGTCTTGAGCATTATTGACAATAAGCAAAATTTTGAAAGGTATGTTATTCTCCAAACGGTACTTCTCCATTTCACTTCAAGAGTACTTCAAGAGGCATAATGCTTCAAGAGGGCATCTTGGAAGAGGATCTGTGTCATCCATGACTTCTTAGTGTTCTGTAGTAGACTGACACTGTGTGCTTACTGATATCCTGGTAGACCATGGGGTTCTCGCTGTGCCAGATCACAGAAGATTTCACTTTGTAGCCTGTAACATTACCCCCAAGGAAAACTCTTACTTGTCCTTAAATGCCTTGAAACCTAACATTAACTTAGCATCCTTATGGGTAAAAGTAATCTGAGTCATCTGTTCTTAGAATAGGGAGTTTTAACTCAAATTGAATATTTGCTCTGGCAAATAATTTTTCTCCACAATCAGCTTATCTAGAGTTTTCAAAAATTTTTCTGTTGTCTTCACATTAGCATTTGCAGACTCACAACTCCTTTTCACAATGTGTAATAAACAATGATTCTTGAATTGTTTAAACCACCCAGAGCTAACAGTAAATTCAACATAGTAGTTGATTCTAGCTCTTTCTTCCATCATTGCAAACCAACTTTTTGCTTTGACCATGATTGTCATGAGTGTGAGAGGAGCACTCTTCTGTGTCTGGTCTTCAATCATTGTCATTGGAAGTATCTCTATATCTGATATAGGTCCTTCTTGAATTTTTGTTAGTCTTGTAGCTTTCAGTGAAGCAAATCCTTTGACAGCTTCCATCAGTTCATTGTTATTTTTTAATATAATAGCTATGGTGAAATGAGATGCCTGACTTGTAACTGAGCATTAACTATCATTGCTTTGTAGTCCTTAATCACTTTTTATTTCCTTTTAGGAAATCACTCAATGTGGCCTCTTACTAACAACATTAGCAATGAATTTTGTATGCTTAGGGGTTATGATAAAAAAAAAAAAAGATTAAATCAAGCACAAGAGAAAATGATGCAATCAAGAGATGTAAACACAGTATACAGCTGCCTGCATAACACAGCATACTGCTTTACAGCATTTTTTTTTTAAAGTAGAGGACTATCTAAATAACAATAAAAGTATAATATACTAAATACATAAATCTCATTAAACTTTACCATTGATTTATAAATTATGTTACTTTATAATCTCCCTTTTATATTGCAGATACTTAAGAATAAAGGAGTCTATACAAATTTACGAAAGTAGTAGTAGAGCAGCATTTGGGCCCAGAAATTTATGCTATTAATGTTACTACTCAAGAAACTTTCTAAAGCTCGCTTAAGCAAAAAGAAAAAAATAAAATAAAGGGATTTTTTTTATAGAACCAGAGACACTCTTAAGAAGGAAATAGAACCAGAAACTGGATATATCTAACTTTTATCTTTGTGTCACTTAGACAATTACTTTATTTCTTTTTCTAAGTAACACTAGTTCTCTTTATATGTTATTACATATTCTATATGGCTGAAAGAGATAAAATATACATATCTCCCTTTCAAGTACAATATGTCATCTAATAAAGTTGAAATCACATATTCTCAATCTGAAGTTCATCAGCTTAGTATGAGACAATTCACCACCCTTGGTCTAAACAATTATTGAAAGGCTGGAGGCACAAAGTAATGTTCAGTGATCATAACTTTCATGATCCTACTTTGTATCTATGGATTTGAGTGGGAAGAGAGGTGGCTTGTAGAAAAGTAGGATGTGAGCAGAATCAGTTCATTTTTTTATAAGAGGCCTGCATTTATAGCAGAGTGTAAAAGTAGAAAAGTCACAGATTTAAGAGCACACTCATGCAGTGGGTGATCTTCAATCCTTTTCCATTTATAGGTATATCTCATATATTGTGCTTTGTTTTATTGCACTTCACAGATAGTGCATTTTCATCAACACCCAGGCAAGATCCTTCACTAGCAAAAAGATTATGACTCACTAAAGGATCTAATGATGGTTAGCATTTTTTAGCAATAAAGTAATTTCTAAATAGGGTATGCATGTGTTTTTTTAGACATAATGTTCTTGCACACTTAATAGACTATATTATAGTATAAGTATAACTTTCATATGTATTGGGAAACCAAAAAAGTTCTTGTTACTTGCTTTATTGTGATATTCACTTTATTATGGTGGTCTAGAACTAAATTTGCAATATCTCCGAGGAATGCCTATATAATATTTTAGGGTTTTAAATACATTCTTCCCTTCTTAGTATCTGAGTTTATTATAATTATAATTTTAATAATTTTTAGAAAACATTCCTATTATTTATCTATTTCTTCAGTGTGCACTCATTGAACATATAAAATATGGTTATAAGTTGAATTGTGTCCCCTGCTTCCCCCAAAGATGTCGAAGTCCCTATTATCAGTACCTATGAATGTGACTTTATTTGGAAATAGAGTCTTTGCAGATGATAAAGTTAATATGAGGTCATCAGTAGTCCTAATCCAATATGATTGTATCTTTATAAAAAGGGGCTATTTGAACATATTATTAGATGTGTGAACAAGGAAAATGCCCTGTGAAGATAAAGGTGGAAATTGGTGTGCTTCATCCGCAAGCCCATGAACAGTAGTATCTTCCAGCATACTACTAGGAGCTAAAATAAGAAGAAAGGACAGTTCTGGGGTACCCTGTTATGGTAGTCATAGGAGAGTATTACAAACGTGTATGTGAATGACAGTTGGCTCTTAAGGAGCTTTTTAGGCTATGATAGAGAAATAGATCTTATGGACAATGAGGGACAATGACATTTCCTCAGTCAGAAATGCTGCTCAAGGTCTAAATAGATGGGAATTCCACCCACCCATATCACCCCAACCTTTATTGAACTTTTCTTTAAATTATCTTGAAAATTAAATTCAATTAACATCTTTGAGGACTAATAACCTGGATATATAGCTAGTCTCCTATTTTGAGGCAAATGCCTCTTCTATTTATTCTGAGAACCACATGCTTCTTGCATAGTAACAATTATCATAAAGCACTTTTATCTCCTAAATATATTACATGTGCTGAAATTATTTGCTCCCATATTTCAGAGTGACCTCCTAGAAATGAGGGAAAACATCTTATTAATATCTATGTTCCCAGCTCTTAACAGAGAAACTTAATATGTTTCTATTGAATTAATGTATAAATGAATAAAATTTAAATATTTAAATTGTCCTTCTTACAAGGGACAATGCTTTTGTTTTTTTTTAAATGCAGTTTCTAGAAATGTCTACCACTGTTAAATCCAGTTTGAAAATCAACAGAAAATAAAAAATATATAGAAGTTAATTTTCTTGATACTATTCTATATACGTTCCTGGGTACAAAGTGCAAGCCCCCAAATAGCATTTCATTCCTTTGAATGATGGATTAATTGATCAATTTTTGTGACAAATGGCAAGTGATGGTTGCCAAATTATATCTTCAAACAATTTCTGTCATTCAAAATTCAACCGAACTATATTCCTAGGATAATCTAGTCATAAGGGAATATAAGAGAAAAATTACCTGAAGTGCTACTGTAGACTGGACCATCAGTATTTCTTTTTAGGAATAATAAAAAGAAGATTCTAAGTCTAGTCAGTGCAGACCAGGTTCTCGCAGAGAAAGTCTGTCACCACTGAGAGAGCAATAACATTCACAATTCTCCGGGAGGTGCGGTCTCCCATCTCCCTCCCCCGACTTAGAGAGTAAATAAAGGAGTGCAGTTACCATCACCGCTCTGTCTAGGCATGGAAATCAGAGTCCACATGCAAATCCTTGCCTGACTGTTGCCTCTGCTGTTTGAGTATGATGAAAACCAGAAGGATATGTATATGAAGAAACTTGGCCTTTCTATAGTTATAATTTACCTTTATTCCACTTATCACCAGGGACATTATTCTATATTCAGACTGTAAAAGATACTGTGCAGAGTTGGGTCTATGATAATTTTAGTTCTGTGGTCTAAGACAGCCCAAAGGATTTTAAATGCACAAACCAGACTACAAGGCAGGAAAGCTGGTTTTCTCTCCTGGCTCTGCCTCTTGGTATGTGATTTGATGAAAGGAATCTATATAGTATATAGCTACTATAGATATCTTAGAATTTCTCTTACTAGAATTTCTTTCTTTTCATCTAGCCTCTCCATTCTCTCTTATATTAAATGCACATAACTATAAAATAACTATAAAATAAATCTATTTTTATTTTTTGCTGTTTCCTTCTCCAATCTGATTTTAAATAATCTTCTTGAGGTGGAATTTATTTTTTTCAAGAAAATACCTAGTTCATAAACTTGCAATGGTTCCCTTTAGTCTTCCCCCAAAAAAGTCTACAGTCATTGTTTGATTAATTAATACATTTATCCATCCTTCTATTAAATAAGCATTTGATAAATATCCCCTATTAGCTCATATAGAATTAAGCATGATAGTCAGTCCCAGAGATACTAAGATGAAAAAACTTGGTACTAAACTTCAGGAGTTGACGGTAGAATAGTCAAGACACATATAGTCAGCTGTCTTTACTTGCAGTGGTAATGTTCTATGAAGTCACCATGAACATCCAATTATCACATATAGGGTAAGTTCCTGCGAACCTCTGGTGACATTTTTGCCAAACACACAATGCATAAACGGGATTTATTATGTATTTCTGTCTAAAGATACCATATTTTATATATATTGTTAATTCATTAACATTTGATTTATGGCCAACAGCACTACAATTCATGTCTTAAAGAAGCTTATCTAATACTTTTATTGTCTCCATAAAGCTCATCAGAGCCTTCCTGCACTTAGGAGCAGTAGACAGTATGACATTTGGGGCCATTCTGAACAACAAAATCATGAACAAAACACACACACATACACAAAATGTGGCAACAAATATATTACAAAAAGGACACTTGTTTAGAGTAGGAAAGCTGAAACAAGAAAGCAGACTGTTGCTTGCTTTACCTCAGGTGGGAACATTTGCCTTGAGTGACTAAAATTTTTTTTCACCACTCTGATCCCCATCTGCAAATGACTGTGAAAGTGTCATTAATATTGGGGGCAAATAAATTTTAGCAAGTAGATAAATTTTCAAATGCAGAATCCATAACTAATGAACATCAATTGTATGTGAACAAATAAGGAAAAAAAGTGTTACGTCATTAATAGTACGATGCCCAAAGGACAATAAAACACCGAAGGGAAGGAAATTAACAGTGCTTGGGGGTGTTGGAAAACATTCCTTAGAACAAATGGTAAGTAAGATAGGATTTATTGGCTTATGTCAACAAGGCACAATGCCACCAAGTCAAAGAAAATAGCACATTAAGATCATGACAACATGAAGCTATGTAGCATATTCAGGAAGTATAGTAGTTAGGTAATCCTCAGGTCTTAATCACAAAGTGGGAGGTTCAGAAGAGGTGTCTGAAGAATATAATGGCAGCCAGATAATGAAAGATCTATGTCTATCTTAATTGCTTGGAATACTTCTTGCAATGACAAGAAATGGACATGCTTAAAGAAGTATATGGCATGAATAAGATTTGATAGTACTGCTTCAGTATCCTGTAAGAAGTAAATGTCAAATATTCAAAGAATATCTCTTTAAAAATTTTTACTATGTTCTGTTCAAATCAAGTTTTATGTTTTTAGAGAAGAAATAGTAAGTTTTATTTCATTTATGAAAGAAACTTCAAGGAAAACATTCTGCTGGTAGCTAACTGAAATGGAATTCTTAGAATTATTAAAGGCTGGATTTGAAATTAATTAGTCTAGTAAAGGCACATCATTTCGTAATAAGTTATATCATGATTAAAAAAAAAAAAATTCTTTTTCCCAAGGAAACTTTCTCTGGCTATCTCCCTTAATTCTAGTCTTTGTGAGGTGCTTTTCAAACAGGTTTATACTTTGTAGAAGATAATACTGAAACTTTCTTCATAGGTGCCACATAGAAACGTGTCTTTATCCATGTTATAGCATTCATTAAGCTGCATTCAATCCAACTTAGTATATAGCTAACAAACTCTTGATGGTGGGAATTACTTTATTCACCATTGTGGCCCAAACTCTAGTACATGTCTTTCATTTAATAGGTGCTAAATAAAAAGGTTAATGAGAGATGAAATATTAGGCCGATCTTATTATTTAGTTTTGATATCCTTGCTCTCCATAGCAAAAGAAGCAACCCCAAATGCTTTTTTCACACTCGAGTTCTACATCTAAAAATTTCAATAGTCAGTGTAATTTGAGAAAGATATTTGTTGCTTGTGAATCATTTTATTTTAAAATAATCTCATTTATACATGCTTAATAAGTGGGTAATGTACAAGAAATTACAAAGTTGAACAGACACCTTTAAAAATCATAAGTATTTTGTATTCAAGAAAGATAATATGCTTCCTAAAGAAATATTTCTTAGTATTCTAGCAGCAATTATTTTACCTGCTACATGCTGTTTAGAGTGTTTCTGTGGCATGACCTGCTTCAGTTGAAGAAGCCACCCTACAGAGGTACTTATCATCACAGCTGTCATGTTTTCCTTTTAGCCAGGGATTTTAAATCTCACCACAAAGTCAAACCAGGAATCTCACCATGGCTCATGTCTTATGTTCTGTGTATTGCTCCTGTGTATTGAAGGATTAATCAATCAATTTCTTCCACCAGGAATTGAGTGATCATGACATCACCATCCAGCTTAGCCTTGTTCTAGAAAACCAATTAAGCTTGACCAAAATGAGCAGCAATTTATTTTCAACCATGGAGGCTGAGTCTCTATAGGGTTTTAAATATCAGATACTGCTGCTGGAGTTGGGTCCAGAAGTATCTCTACAGAGACATGAAGGGAAGGATAAAGGAAGATCAATGTGCTCGTTTTCAAAAATCACTAAATTAGGTAGGATTCTGCAGCTATGGGTAGAAAGCAAAAGGAGATCATTATTTGTATTTACAAGAGCAAAAGCAAAATCGTTTTTTTTTTTTTTTTTTTTTAATCAAGATTCAGGAAGACTGACTGATGGAAGGGTAGATATATAGAGAGCAGTATAAATTTTTGCATTAGAAATCTTTCCCACCACTGCCACTCATTAATGTCAACAAACTTCACATTTCTGAATTTAGTCTGGATACTATATTCAATGCATTTTATACTATTAGTAATTTATTTAAGAGGAGCAAAACTTGTATAAGGAAATTGGTCTATGATTTTTTTAAGCACTCTGTTTTTTACATATAACATTAATATAAAGTAATAAAACATTCCATTACTATGGTCTTTGGTTATATACATGCAATTGCAAACACTCTAGCACATACACTTAGGCTTTATAGCTTCCTCAGGCAAAAGAATATTATGTATGAATATTAAATTTTTCAAGAAAAATTTTGAACTAGACACAATACCAATTATAATGCTTTACAATTCTTGTAGTTTTTTTATTAGAACAATTTCTATTAATCAGTATCTCTAAGTAGATACAAAAGAAAATATGCCTAGATAGTTTATTATCGAAAAATAATTAGCTTACTGAGCTTATTTTCTTGTAGTCTCTCAAAATTAGTTTGAATACAATTTTATTTAAAGTAAGACATTTAATAACTATGTGTATGAAAAGGTGCTTGGTCATTCAAATGAAGGTAAAAATATAGCAAAAGTAGTAAAAAGAATAAAATAGCAATTGCACAACTGGTATACTGTCAGAGAAGAAATAATTAATGAGCTATAGAAATGGTTAAGAAAATTTGTGAGACTTGAACATGAATTCAAAGAATATCTTTCAGTATTGGTAGAGAAAAATCGGTAGCACCATTCCACAGTATAGTAATGGTAGAAACAAAGATACATTGGGAACGAACATTCTATGTTCCTTTAGGAGTGCCTTTAGAATTCCAGAAGCAGTGTTTTTCAAAGGCATAGCTGAAATTGAAATCATCAGGCTGTTAAAAAGATGCCTTTGGATTTCAACACGGACGTCTTTGGTGTGGCTCCTAAGGATCTCTGGTGATTGTCACAAGCACCACAGTTTAAGAGCCACCACATGTGGGTAAAGTTTAGCCAGTATACATCACTGTCAGTATACATCAGCCAGTACACTGGTGGTCCCTTTCCAAACATGATGAAAATTTACCTAGAAAAGCCCACTGTCTCTTTCTTGGGGGAAAGACATTATATCCAAGCAGTTCAAAGCAAAAGTTTTGGGTTTTATCTGACCTCAGTTTGAATCCAAAGGGCAAGTTGCCTCTGCTTTCAAAAGCTTTGATTTTTTTTTTTTAAATTTATTCCGTTAAATTGTTTTGAAGGCAGGGATCATGTCTGGTTTATAATATTCTCAACACCTAACTTGTTAAATTATTGCTCTATATAGAGGTGATGATGTTTAGTATCATTAATTAAATGAGATAATGTAAATCTCAGTAGATATATGTAAAAAATATTGAAAATTATGAAGTGATTCAATTATAAGAGAAAGCCAGCCCTTTATTTTGTAAGCATTTATTTAGACTTTCTGTCTCTAAACTAAGCCCTGGGTATATAAGAATAAATAAGACAAAATATTTGACCTCAAACAGTCTTACTGTTTTATGAAGAGAAAAGCAAATAAATGAAAAATTGAATTAGAATGTGATACAGAAAAGAGGACATAATAACGTGAAAGAAATTTCTAGGTCAGCTGGGGTAATGAGATGAAACACAGGACAGAGAAGACTTCTCTGAGGATGTGACATGACATTTGTTTTTGTTTCCTGGGACTACTATAACAAATTGCCATAAATTAGGTGACTTATAGCCACAGAAATTCATTTTCTCAGTTCTGGAAGCCAGAAGTCCAAAATCGAGGTGTCAACAGGGTCATGCTCCCTCTGAGGCTGTAGGGAGGAATCTTTCCTTGCGTCTTCCTACATTTGTCTACCAGAATTCTTTGCTGTATTTTGTCTTGTAGCAGCATCACTCCAATCTCTGCTTCTATCTTCACATGGTCTCCTTCAACATGTGTATCTCTGTATAGTCTTGCCTCTTTTTTTTGTTTTTTTTTGAAAAACAAACAAATTATTGTTGAGATATATACATATACATGTATATATAATCTCAACTATATATATATATACACACACACACACATATACACATATATATATATATACATATATACATATATACATATATCCCCATACATATACATGTATATATAATCTCAACTATATATACACACACACACACATATATTCATATATATATATACATATATACATATATCCCCGCAAAAGGCATGATTCTCTTATTTTCCTATCTTTTTCCTCTTCTTCAACACTAATATAAAGGACATTATTACAACTTGTTAAAACTTTACGCAGATCTCCAGGCAATGCTCCATTTATGTATTCTTCTGGGTTTGCAAGCTGCATGTTCATATAGCCATCTACAGATACCAGATTGCCTTTGTACTCCATTCGCCACCACTACTGGCTTTCCTGTTACCACTGAGGAAATGTTTGGGATTGAGAGGCAAACTCATAACTATTGGCAAAAGCTGCAGTCTCCTTGCCACCGACCCAGCTGTCGTCTGACCCCTGTGACTGGAGCAGCTACAGCAGAGTTTGAATCACCATGCTTCAAGAGAAAAATCTTTCCTCTTTTTAGCAGAACACCAGTTATTGGATTTATCCTCCCACCAAATCCATTATGGCCTCATCTTAACTAATTACATCTGCAAAGATTCTATTTCCAATTAAGGCCACATTCTGAGGTTCTGGTATACATGGATTTGGGGAGGACACAGTTCAACTCTACAATATTTAAACAAGAATTTTGAACTGTAGTGAAGGTTAATCTGATCAAAAAGACAGAAAATAACTCATCTGTGATGCACATTGCATTGTTATTAGTGGCCTGGACACATAGACACTGTTGCTTTACAGTCACCACTATCCATACAGATATTCTAGGCAGAGAATCACTTTTCCTACTTGGGTTTGCTGTTTATCTTTTGCAGCTCCTGTATGCCCCAGTCTTACCAACCTATTATGGAAAAAGAAGGTCAGGTCTAGTGTGGATACCAATAACCCCTCCAACCTTTATTCCTCCCTGGTTTGAGAGAATGATTTTGCTTTCCAGGCTCATGATTCCTTTCTTATATAAGCTAAGATCTTGGTTTAATCCCTCTCCAGGGTAGAATATACCTAGCTTTGGTTTAACAGACAGGTCTTTTTTATAACTTCATCCAACCTTTTCGTGCCTCTCCAAAACCAGGAATAACAAGATTGATGCCAGTCTCCTCTTTACACCTCTTACAGCAGCATTTATCATAAAGAGAGCAGAGGGAGGACTTAGAGAAGGTGAGATGAAAAACTCACCTAAGTGTCTATTAAAAAACGGTAGAAAAAAGTTTGTATGCTTCTGTTGCTTCTCCTGCCTACTCAATCTTTTCAGCATAGACAACCACTATCTTTTTTTTCCTCCTATTTCTAAAATATGAGCCAAGAAAGAGGTTTATTTGTTTTTTAGATTCAATAGCATTAGAGATCAAACTTTACATATACAATCTGTAGGGTCTACTTAAAGAAACCCCCTATGACTAAGAGAATTTTCTCCAAAGACTTGCTTGGGATTACTGTTTTTCTGTCATTTTAATCTAAATTGTTGAGCACAACAAGCTACTACCTAACCCATTCTGGAAAAACGATATTATCTTTCTCATTGCCTTCGTTCTTCAAGTTGATGACATCCTTGCAGGCAAAATGGCCTCTGACCTTATTAGCCACCTATTTCATTGGAGGAAAATGACATGACCAGAGTCAGAGTTTGTATGCAAGGTGTAGCACCTATGAACAAAAAAAAACCTCAGCAAATACTTTATCCATTGCTTTATCAAATAATTTATAAATTTTATTTCAATGTATATCCTTTATTTGGATTAACCTATTCCTATTCCTAACTTACTAATAACTGTGGATTAACCAAGCAGGGAGAAAGTCAAAACAGTAAATTGTATTTGCTTGTGGAAAAGCTAGCATGTAGGCAGTAAATAACCACTAGTTTATCTGAATATAAAACAAGATTAAATCAACTAACTCAGTAAAACAGAATTTTAAGTGGATCATGCTTCAAATGATATACTAAAACTGCTTCCAACGAGAGTGCCTATATTTATTTATTTTTAAATGAATATTATTATATTCTTTCATATTCGTATTCATTTTGGATCAAGTACTTGTTGCACATTTAAAACAACTTTGATAGAAGAGTGTTGATAATTTAATAAGAATATCTTCTTTGTTAAAGATTATTTACACTTTTTAAATAATAATTAAATATTAAATATACATATGTAACAAAAAAGCAGCTGCTACAGAAACTGTAACTAGAAGCAAGAAGGATCACAAAATTGTTCACATGTTGATGTAAAAAATGATCAAGGGGCATAAACTAAACATGAAATGTTATATTTTCTAGAAGATAAATATTTTTAGATATTTTACATTATCTTTTAATATTTTATTGGCGGGAAGATAACACTTTCATACAATATTTGAGAAAATCAGGATGTATACTTTCTGTTAATATAAATACTATGTTTTACTTTTATTATAATTTTATCTATGTAGCCATTTCCTCTTACCATTAATTCTCATTTTAATGACATTTCATATCCTCCCACACACACATGCTTTGTTTTGAAAGGCAAAATGATTCAAAATAAAGATTATAGACCTCTAATACTAACTAAGGAGCCTCTATGAAATATTACAACTTGTCTTAGTTTTATCTGTTAGAAAATGATACAAAATGATAATTGGTCACTAAGTGACTGGCAAATATGTGTCCTCTATCTCTGTTTCTCTCATGTACCACATGGGGCACAGCAAGTTTTCTAATCTATTGATCTTGTCTTTAGAGCACCTGTAGTTGTTTTGTGGGGGCACATGAAATCGATTTACAGAAAGTAAATGGTTATATAAATGTAAATTATTCTCATAACCTACACCAATATCTTGTGTAGTTATTTTACTTTTTTTTTTTTTTATTCACACTATTATACTGTGTTGTTATGGATGAAACAGAATTTGTCACCACTTTTAGGAAAGAAAAAAAAAGAGCTGAGACATTAGAAAGTCATCGAAAGTTATTCAAGCATTTTGTCTTATAGCTGGAAGTTAATGCAAATTTCCCAAATTCAAGGTCATAAGATTGCACTTTTAGAAAGAAAAGTCTTATCACTATTATATTTAAAGTGGCATGGCCAATTGAAGTTTCTTTTCAGCAGCGCACTGTTTCAGTTATGAAGCTGAAAGGTAAATGCTGACAGGATCAATTCCTATCAAACCTGATGAAAAAAATGATTTCTAGGATTGCAAAGGTGTTGCTGAAAGCTTTCACTGACACTTATTTCGTCTACTGAATTCTTGATCATTATTTAGCTCCCAGCATAGATAATATTTGAATAAGATTCCAGTGAAAATAAAATCTTTGTTCAGCAGCCAACCTGGTCTAAATATTGTATTTTTACAATATCTTTGTTTTCTTTCCAAATTTAAAGTGTTTGTACCTCGTCAACAACAATCTCTGCTCACAAACAAGCTCTTTATGAGTAGGCACAGATCCTTTTTAGGGAATGAAGCACATGTAAATAAATAAATACATGAATAAGCCTGTTTACTATGCAATTTATTTTTTGTCATCCTATTGTATTGGTTTGGAAACATTGCCTTATATATGTTGTCAGACATAATATTATAAAATAATTGAGACTATTTCCAGATTAGAATCAATTATTCTATTGAACATGATGTTTTTTAGTGAACTAAAGCAAAGTGACTACTTGAAGAAGTCATACGTTAATTACTACAGAGGACCAACTAAATTTTATTCAGTAATTAGAAATATATTTTTTTAAATCAGCCCTTGCATGTATGAGTTTATATTTTTGATGTTAATCTAAATGTTTTATTTAATTGTGTAAGCAACTTTGCTTGCTATTTTACTATTTGTAAAAGATCAAAAAAAAGAAAAAGATTTTTTTTTTTTTTTAATGCAGAGGCTACTATCTTTTTTAAAGTTTTTAGATTATAAGAGGGAAATTTCAGGCTTGGACGTCTTTATTCCTCAACTCATTTGCATTTATGTTTGTGTAATATTGTGAGAATCCCTGAAAAAAATGTAGAGAAAAAAATTTCTAGAGAGGTTGTGTTTTTTCCTTCTATTATTGACTGGGATATAGTCTTGGGCACTTGGCTTCAGAATAAAGTTGTATTAGCCTTGGGTTTTAGCTAGTACCCATCACTTTATGTCATAAAGACTTAGCTGTCAAATTTAAACCTTGGTTTAGAAGGAGACCAAATTAGTGATTTTGCCTGAAGGAGAGTGTTTTTAAGACAATAAGAGAATGTTAGATTTATCAGAGTTTTATATCTCATTTCTTATGATGTATTTTTGACATGCTTACAGTCTTTCAAGGAAGAAGCACAATTATGTAGTAATACATTGACGATTAATTTGATTATTTTCCCAAGGCCCTAGCATATGAAAATACTCAGTAAAGACACTCTGAGAATGCATTGTCAAAACAAGAAACACTACAGCTTTTGATATTCCCCTTCACTTCTATATTTTGAGGGCAGATTGTGACAATGGGTGATGATATTTTTGTCTATCACTTCTACAGTTCCATTAGAAAATGATAGAGAACCCAGCAAACCACTCTCCTTGACAGTTCCCTGACTGTGTAGGGATTTCTGTGATTGCAAATGCATAGGATAATTTACTTAAGGATCTAATTACAAATGATGGAGCTCTTAAGTGAAATCGTTTAGATATTTAGAAATGTATTTATACTAATTGTTTTAAAACTTAGTTCTATACATAGGGGAACTATTGTAATTTTTTTTAAACCACAAGATGCTAGAAACAGGTTTTTTTATTTTAATATCTAATGTTTTATTTTGAGTTTCACTGAATTTGAAGGTAGTAATTGCTATTATTTACTTGCAATTACTTTAAAAGAAACAAAATCGACCTTATTGAGATATAATTATATATAATATTATTCATCCAAAGTATATGATTCAATGATTTTTTTGTTTGTTTTGGTACTTTTTTAAAAATTTTAATAGTATATTCACAGAATTGAGCAACCATCAACAAAACCTAATTCTGGAACATATTTGTTATCGCAAATGCAGTCACCAACCAATTTCCCTCCTGCTCCCAGCCACAGGCAAACAACCATCTACTATCTGTTTTTATTGCTCTCTAACGATTCATAAAAAGTGAAAGGATACAGTATGTGATCTTTTTGTGACTGGCTTCATTGACTTAACATAATGTTTTCAAGTTTCAATCATTTTGTGGCATGTATCAAAATTTTATTTCTTTTCATTGCTCAATAATATTTCATTATCTAGATACATCTACTACATTTTATTTATCCATTCATCAGTTGATAGACATTTGAGTTATTTCCACTTTTTGGCTATTGTGAATAATGTTTCCGTGAACATTTATGTACAAGATTTTGTGTGGGCTCATGTTCTCATTGCTCTTTTGTATTTTCCTAAGGGTGGAATCTCTGTGTCATATGGTAACTTTATATTTAACATTTTGAGGAATGACTTGTTTTTTAAAGTAACTGCACTATTTTGTATTTCCCCCATCAATATGTGAGAGGGTCAGTTTCTCCACATCCTTGTCAACATTTGTATTGTCTGCCTTTTTGATTATAGCCATTCCGGTGGATGTGAAGTGATATCTCGATTTCCATTTCCGAAATGACTAATGATGTCGAGAATCTTTTCACGTGTCTATTGACAATTTGTCCATCTTTAATTCAATGTATACGCAAATACTTTTTCCAGCTTTTCATTAGGTTTCTTGTCTTTTATTATCTAGTTGTACATGTCCTTTGTATATTCTAGATAAAAGTTCTTTATCAGATATATGATTTGTAAATATATTCTCCCATGCAATGATTGTCTTTTCATTTTCTTGATGGTATCATTTGAAGAATAAAAGTTTTTCTCACTTCCTTATTCCCTCATCGAATAAATTACTTTTATTGAAATGTTTTTTTTCCAGTAATGCTTTTAAGGGAATTGATCTATAATATTTACCATTTAAAGATGTTGATAGGTAATCTTGTGACTCATTAAAAATGTGATGAAAAGAATATTCCATCAGATAGAATTTCAATATCTTCCTTTATTTTAATTCAGTTTCTAACATTTGGTTTCATTCAATTATTAAACTCCTAATTAAAACAAATCCCTATTCATCAAGGCTAAATAAGTATAAAAGTCTGTCATATCTGTTATATCTGTTACCCATATTTATAACCTAGCCTGAAAATTTTGTATGTAATCTGAAATGTGTAATATATATATATATTTTTTTCTGTAAGAAATACTTTTTGGTTAGAAAGAGTATTTATACCCTTTTCCATCCAGATTAAGGAGGAATTGAGGGGTGTCTCACGGCCAAAAAACAAAACAAAACAAACCTGTGAAACAATACATGAAAATCCTGGATTCTCTCTCATTTCTAGTATTTCAGAAGGAGTGGCGGGAGTGGAGACCTAGTAACTAAAAGTACATCTGTCATAGCACCAGAACATAATAACCTGGACAAGTAAGTGTTCACTCAATTTTTGCTGCATAAAGCTTGACAAAATTGCAAAGAAGCCAGGTTAAGTTGAGTGAGAAAAGGAAATTTAGTTAACACAATATCTGAGGGAAATAACTGAAGAATAAATAATAACTGAGCAATTGTTATATGGAAAACATAATCTGTTAAGGAAAAGTGACATAAGCTAAGAACCAGAAGAGAAATAAGTTTTTAGATAAAAGGAAAGAAATTTTTAAAAAAATTAAGAATTTTTAAATTTCAATTTTTGAACTGATGTTTTCCTTTCCAAACTGGAAGAGACTCCTAGATACATGGTAAATGGAAAATATTTGACAAACTCTGGTGGTTCTTATGCATGACACACTGATAAAGGGAGCAACAGAGTTGTCTGAAATGCAGTTCGAAGGGAATTGAGCAGACAGGAGACCCTGAGATTTTGAATGACTGAGAGATCTGTTTAATAATCTCACAAGGCCTCATAAAATTATTAAAAGTAATTAATTATTAACAGATAAGTTAATTCAATAAATTTGTTTTTGGAACGTGTTGGTATCTGTTAATGATCTCCTGTAAAGGCATTTCAGAAGGAGATGGTGGTAGAATGCCAATATGGAGAAGTGCAACAACCTCAAGAAAGTCATCACTATAGGTGTAGGATATCACTTTGCTCAGACACCAAGACATAAAAAAACAAGAGGCCCAAACAAATAAGAAGTGAAAAGCTAGTCCATCTGAGATTGTGATTTTTTTTTTTTACAGTAATCCTCCCTTATCTGCAGTTTTGCTTTCCATGGTTTCAGGTACCTTCTGTCAACAGTGATCTAAAAATATTAAATGTAAAATTACAACATTAAACAATTTATAAATTTTAAATTGCACACAGTTCTGAGTGGTATAATGAAATCTCCCACCATCCTACTCTGTCCTGCCCAGGATGTATGAATCAACCCTGTCTGGCCTATCAACATCGTAATACAGTACAATAAGATACTTTGAGAGAAAGAGAGATCACATTCATGTAACTTTCATTACAGTTACATTGTTACAATTATTCTATTTTATTATTAGTTATTGTTGTTAATTTCTTACTGTGCCAAGTTTATAAATTAAACTTTATTATAGGTATATTCTATAGGAAAAAACATGGCATTCACTGGGTTTATATTATCTGTGATTTCAGACATCCACTTGGGAATGTATCCCCCATGGAGCAGGGGGATACTGTAGATGTTCTATGCAGTTTTGTGGAGGGAATACTTTCTTTCTACAAAGTGGATGCAAAGCAGATTGTTTTTATAATAAGGAGATCAGAACCTACGAATGCTTCTTAATTCACATTTGACTTTGATCATCCCAGCCCCTGAAAACTTACATAAAAATAAAGTTAATAAATATAGTTTTAAAATGTCCCCTTTAGGTTTTAGGAATATTTACTACCCTGAGTTCAGTTTCCTGTAGTAGCATATAATTAAATGGCGCTTCCTGGTTCTGAATGACATTATACTATTGAATTCAGAAAGGAAAACTGTCAGCAAAATGTAGATTATTCATTTTGTGAATTCAAAGATCTTGATTTGAATGAACTGCTTTGTAAAATGTAGGAACATCAGAGGCAAATGAAACAATTGCAAAATCCTGGTGAATTATACTGTTTGGAAAATTAAATTTTTAATGTTAACTAAGAAAAAACTTATGAAGCTAATGTAGACTAAAGAAGAACACTATCAAAGGTTCTCTTCTAGGCAGAATGCCAGACAGCTTGAGCCAGCTTTTCACAGCAATACCTTCAAGTTTTATTTAAATTAAAATAAAGACTTGTTGTCTTAGCTTTAGCTGGCACAATGAAATGAACAGCTTCTTGCTAAATTCTAACATTAGTCCTACAACTGGATCTAGTGACCTAGTGACATGTACTTACAAATATATATGCCATAGTATTTTTACAAAGCTTGTCAAAGATTATTATTAAAACTCATTATTCAGCGAAAAGTAAAATAAATGAATAAATACATAAATGAATGAATGAATTGTGGGGTATATCATTAAATGAAACACTCGGGGGGGAAAAAAGAGAGAGAGAGAGGAAAAAACTCCGCCCTCCTGGGGACATTTTATTTGGAGAAGACAGATTTAAAAATAAATACATAAATGAATGAATGAATGAATGAATGAATGAATAAGAGTTTCAAAGTACCCTTGCCAGAAATAATTCGGTAGGAAATTGAAACATCTGGAAATAAAATGGATGTTTCCTAGAAATTAGATTGACCTAATTAGGGTCGTCTGGACTTATTCCTTTAAATGACACACATGGTAATATAATCAATTATCTTATCTCTAATTCAGTTCTTAATGCCCTAAGGGATAGGATTCTGGAGACCCTTAAATTAGTCAAGTAGATTTGCATTTGGGGAACATTTCTGTATTGGCCCTTCAGTCCAAGAGTCATTATACTCTTTTAAACAAATATTTTCTGTATCCACACAAATCATAAAGCCTCATAGCTACACACATCAAGCACATTTATGTTTATCATATCTCCTTTATTGGACACATTATTGAAATATCTCCTCTTTTTAAGCATAAACTTACTTTGCCTTTGTATAGTGTCAATATTTTAAAAATATTACTTTGCTTTTTCATGAAGTACATGCACCCTATTATCAAAGTATATTTCCAACGCTAGAAGATTTCAATATTGCGTTGATAACAGAAAAATCATACTACTAAATAAAATTCTCATTTTCTCTGAAAACTTACCTTTTATCTCAATATAATTTAATAATGTACTTGCACAAAATAGGTGTTATTTATAATTTTTGTAATAGTTTATAGTGTTTTAATCAAATCATTTTCTTCTATAAGGTAATCAGTAATTATTGAGTATCTACCATGTACAAAGCATTATACTAGTTGATATGGAGAAAGTTGTTTAAATATCAAGCACTGTCTATCCTCTTAGGCCCTTGAAATCTAGTAGGGTTTAAAAGACTTGGAAAGCAAACTAAGAGCAAACTAGAAACAAAGAAAAAAAGGCATTAATTATATTTTTAGAATAGTTTTCTGATATTATATTTTGAGATAACTTCTGAAGAATGGAAGACTAAGAAATTGATATAGAATAGCGGAAACTGCCTTTTGGGGGCAATATTTTGATATGCAAAGAGAACTTCATAGGAAGAAGAGAAATAAAATTAGAATATGTTATTTGGGATAGAGGACAGATTTCAAATAGAAGTAAAATAGCCAAAAAACTAGGTTGCCAGGTGATGGCCAATTTACGGTGATCCACTTAAGTTTACATGAAGGATTTTAAGGTATATAGTAATATTGAACATAGAATTCCATGACCCATCTTTTTAACGTGTCTTCCTTTATAGCACATGTTGAAAAATTAAAACTACATATCCTATAATTCTCTACACCGAGGTTTGAAAATACAAATTAATTCCCTTTAAGTGCGCTCACACTTGATTTGGAATATGGAAATTAGTGAGGCTTTCCTCTCCCTGTGGGCTGTTGCTGCATTGCATGATCATGAATGCACTAGGAATTTTTGCAAGAGCCTTCTAGGGTCAAGTTACTAATTGTGGGTGCCAAGAGGCAGTTGTCATAGTGATAGCTCCCTAATTTCTTAATTGTAGCTCTAATAAAGTCTTTCTGATTCTGGCAGAGATGATATGCCTCATGGGCTATTTTAATAGTGTCTCAAGAGTTATGGGATCTGGAGGCCTAGATAGGGCAGATCTTTTCAACTCATCAGAAATTTTTGTGGTCATATAATTCCTCTTATGAAATTTGTATATAGATAAAAAAGTAAATTATGCTTTCTAACCCTAAGATCTACTTGATCAATTGTAAAAAAGACTTTCATTGATATTCGATATTCATTTCCAGTAGAAATTTTGGAAAACCATGCTTGAAATCTATGAACTCAAGACTAAGATAATTTCTGATTAATATTAATATACATCTTTTGTATAGTGTGTTTCTACTGAAGAGTTTGTCAAAATAAATTATTAATTATGCATTAGCTTTAATTATATTAAGTAGCATGCAATTTTAGTGTGCAGTGTTCTATTTTAATAATCAATACTGTTCTAATAGTAAAACCTTATCCTTCTAAAAATCTTGGGGAATAAGAATTCTAGCTGGATTTTCCTAGGTAGTCAAGGAAATTCTTTATTATAATATTATGCATGGAGATATACAGCCATATACCTATATATAACTATTATCGAATCAGAAAATAAAAAATTAACATTATTAAAAATAGCAAAAATGCAAAAAAACAGAAAGTAAGAATCTCATAATTCCACTTCTTAAATAAACCTGCTACTAACTACTTAGTACATATCCTTTGCAACAATGTATATTTATTTTTCTATTGCTTTATAACATATTTTAAGTCAAATGGACCACGCCTCATGCTATATCATAAATATGTAAAATTCATAACCATCCCTTCTTTGTTGTCTATTATATTTTAAAATTATTTATAATAAGCAATATAGCGATATTTCTGGGATGATTAAATTTAAACTACTTCACAGAAGTTGTCCTAACTAAAACTGATAATGCATTTGTCTCGGAAATAGACATGTGGATGGGATTACGCATTCCCTGCTAACTCATGGACAATCTCTGAATAATTGGTATTGTGATGTACTATAGATAAGGAGTTCATACATGGTATAGAAATCAGTGTCTAATAATTTGTTTCCTTAAAAAAAGCCTGTTGAAAAATTGTATTTAGGTCCTCAGACTGCAAAGAAGTTTCTTCTTCACTGTTGACCTTCACAGCATTCGCAGCATTTTAAAAAACTCTGAACACTACCTCAGTATATCACAGGCATCTTCATTTTGTATGTATTCTCTAAAGATACCTCAAAGTAAAATAACAGCTTTTATTTTTACTTCTGTTAAAGCTGGATTAGAGCATTTTGCTTGGTCCCAAGGACAAATGCTTTTGCAAACATTTCCAAGCCCGCCTTGTAAATTAATATTGAAGCACACCACCAGAAGAGATGTAGCTGCATGTAGATTGCAGCCTGTTCACAAAAAAAATCATGGGTAAACTCAGAGTAAAAGAGATTTTTTTTATATGAGCAGCAAACCTATATTGTATCTTTCTGTTAATTTGTTAAACTCTTTATTTTAAAATGATTTTAAACATACAGAAAAAAATAGCAAGAATAACACAAAAACCTCTTCATACATTTCACCAGGTACTCAACTTTTTACCGTTATACTACATTTGCCTAACCATTCTATTTCTATATAAATTTATATGTATTATTTTTTTCTTGACAATTTGAGTATAATGGTTGGCCATTTGAAAGAAGCATGCATTTTCTTAAAAGAAGGCATTCTCCTTTATTACAACAATAGAATCATCAAAATTAAAAATTAACATTGATATACTACCATCTAATCCTTAGACTGCATTTAAATTTACTCAGTTTTCTCATTTACATCCTTTAGAAATTCAAGATTCAATGGGATGTGAGTTACTTTTACTATTCATTTAGATGTTCCAATTGTCTCAGATTTGGCAGCAGAAACAACCTTAAATTGATGTCTGTGTCTTTTTGACATGATGGCATGATGATACCCCTCATTCTTTGATTGTGGCCTATTTTCTGGCACAAAGTTTTTCAAATTTAGCTTATAATTTTCTTGACCCAGGTCTGAAATCAGTCATTTTTCCAAGAAGCTGATTTCTTTTATTGGAGATCTAAATTGAGAAACGAAGTTACAGATGATAGGTTTACTCTTTGATGCTGAGGTGTTATTGCTGCTGGAGTATCTATAGGCAAACCTGGAAGATAAATGTTTGTATAATTATACACACATATCTCATATTGTTTCTATCAAATCTACATATGTATACTTATAGATTGATATGTTAAAAAATTAGACCACACCAATATTTTCAATTTTGATTCATCATCCTATGTTTTTATTTTGCCCTTCTCCTTTTGACATTTATTATTCTTTCCTCCAAATATTAGAAACATGACTCTCATTATAACCAATATAATAGTGAGGCCTCATAACTATTCTAATTCTTTAATCAAAGAATGGAATCAGTTAATTAAAAAGATAATACAAATCTCTCCACTACCTCCACTAGCTCTTTCTCTGGTTGACATGAGTGTTCGAGGGTTCCAGATTCAATAGAAATTACATGGAGAACATTGTTAGCAGAATGGGATATGGTATGGCTGTGATAAATATTGAGATCCATGTGATCAACACATATTTACTAGGACCTATCATGCATGAGATAATCTGCTATGGGTTTAGGGGAGTGGATTAGACCTAACTGTATTTGCATACTTTTTCATTTTTATTTGTATGAGTTAATCTCATCTTGTTAGAGAAATTATTTTATCTGTCTTCTCATCATTGTTTCTCTTATGACCTTTGTCTGTCATTATGTCTGTTCTTTGTGAACTCCTTCTTCTAGGTCAGCCTGAGTTAATGGCGCAACATCATGATCGTGGTGTGGCACTTCCTAGAGTACCTGCAAATGATCTGATACTGGACACACCAATATTTCCTACTTATATGCATTCTTAAAATTAGATGGTAGAGGAAAGTTTGATTAATAATATGTGTATATATGAGTATATACACACAAGCCCTAAAGAAGGTAATATAATAAAGACAAGATAGAAAGCCCTCTTATCCTTCCAACTTCTCTATGCCAGGTTGTTCTCTGCTCCTAATACATGTGTTTATTATTATGTTCTTAATAATTTCTGAATAATTCTTTATGTGCTTTATACTCTTCCTCCATCACACTCAGAAAGAATATACTCATGAACATTAGTAACAAAGCTGTACCATTTTCTCTTTTCCAGTCTCTATTCTTACTTTCTCCTCTTTCTAACTGCTTTCTCCAGTTCAGCCACTATTATCTACAGCCTGTGCCTCAAAGTAGCATATTCTTTTTGTTAGAGCAAAAAGCAGACATAGTTCAGCAATCTGGAACACAATGAATGGAATATTTAAAGCAACACTCCTGTTGTTAACTATAAGCTCGTGTAAATCACTAGAAATTATCTCACATTTATTTGTTTTCTATATGAGGCTGTCATTACACTTCTCTCACAAATAACAATTAATTATTTATATATCTATTCACATATCTATTTTCAACATAGTAGTGAAACCAGTAAGGCAGAGATCAGGAAAATATTTCATGTGTCTGGAATAAAATATTTTTTAAAAAATTTTATTAGTACATATGGACTGTATCTTTTAAATTTCTAAGCCCAGATACTGACACATTGCCTAGCATAGAACCTAGTAAGGTCTTAATAAATATTAAATATTTAATGCATTAATGAATATGTCCAGATTAATGTATTAATGTATTATTAACTGACTTGATAAAACTTAATTTTAGCAAAGCTCAACGTGCTAGAGTAAATCAAAACAAGAACATGTTCTGGAAGTATCACGTTGATATTAGAAGGGGAAGGAACTGGCTTTGAACTTGATTTCTGTTCACATGTAAAATATCTTTGAAAAGTCTTTCTTGCTTTAATTATTGAATCTTTTGAAAAATATATCTTCTTACTCTTTGTATTGATGGTATATAGTTATGCTTTTATATTTTTGTCAGCTTTTTACTTTTGATAGTTTAATTTTTTTCCTCTCTATTCTAAGAATTGGTCTTAAAGGACCTCCCTTTCATTGGTGAGACACTAGGAGTAGGAAACAAAAGAGGACCTAGATTTTGTTCTAAAACCAGATTCAAACGACATACTGCCTGGTTATTTCAAGCCCCAAAGCAATACCTTTAAAAATTCATTATAAGTATTAGGTCTTTTCTTTCTCTAGTAATAATTACCTAGTTAATGGAATTTTGCTTTTTAACAAGGACTATAATCATTATAAATTGTTACAAAGAATTTAACAAATTTAATATTCTCTTGATATCTTTACAAATATAATGCTAAAATGCTGGCTTAATGCTGATCTTGATCTATAATAATATTTAAAATTAGGATACACAGCCTCAAAAAATAGGTAAAAGAACAGAACCAGTAATCTTCTCATGCTTTTTCTAATCCATGCAATGAAATTAGGTAAATTTTTATTTTATAACACAGACCTAAACTACCTTATTTTAAATTCATTATAGGAGCTTGACTTGAAAGAGAAAAAAAAAAAGAATATTTTAAAGTCCTCTTACTGTGGAGATTGATATAATTTTTTATGGAAATGTAAACACAACTTTCCCTTCATCAATAATAATGTTTATGTCATGGGAAATATAGGCTGGACCTCATCATCAATATATGACTTCTTCAGTGTACTCATTGTATAAAAAGCATTGGTGACATTTCACAGAGAAATGTTATCAAGTTAATTTAATATTTCTAATGACTTTAGGATTTTTAAACAATAGATTTGTGTGTAGACATAAAATTCTTTCATTTTCTCTGTGATGTTGAGGGAGGAAGAAGAGATGTGTTGCAAGAGTTGTTGATTAAAGCAGACTTTAATAAATATACAAGTTATTAAGAAATTTTATTCAAGGCAAGGATCCATCAATGATAGGCATAACAAGGTTATCTAAAATGCACAATGATATTAATATTTTTTGACAATTCATTTTCCATTCTAAATTAAAGTTATAGCTTTGAACAGTAGGGGATGTTAGCGAATGAAATGATCAGTTGTAAAGTGGGAAATAATTTGTTCTGAAAACCTTTTCTCTAGTGGTTTTTGAAATAGGACCTATGCAATAGAACTTTTTCCTTTTCTTGACTGAATAAGAAAAAAATAATAAACTAAAAATTATCATATTAAAACACATATGGCATAGCCTTCTTTTTACTTACCAAAAATAGTTTTGACAGGAGAACGAAAAGGCTAGAATCTGAGAGGGCAAGTAGACATGTACTTTTTAAGTTATATTACATTGATTCATTTCATAAAAGTAACAAGCTATTTAAAAATTACACTCTATTCACTTATCTCCTTGTGCTCTTCAACAGATGGCACCCAGCAAAAGAGGCATGCCATCAATCATCTTGTGTCTTGCCCTACACTTTTTTTGTCTCACTTTTCATATGCCTTTCAGTGCCATTTGCCACTGTAGCATCTCCACATATCTGTTTACTAAAACAGTCAGCTGCCATAGCTTGGCTTCCTAAGTCACTTGGCTTAAATTTCAGTCTCTCTCTTAAGAATAGCTAGGCACAACGCATCATGTCCACATGTTCATATCAGTATGCATTTATTTGGAAAGGGGCTTGAGCAAAGGGGACATTGGTGCTGAACAATCTCTCCAATTTTTACAAAAGTCCATTGGTCTACAATGATTTTCAAAAAGTTAGATTTTGTGGTGCATCCTCTCTTGGTGCAACTTAATTTGATGACTTGGATCGATAAACTCTTGAATTCAGGAGCATCTCCAAGATTTTGACAATTTGTACCAATTAAGTTCAAATGTGTCACGAAATGACCTATCTGACAGTATCTTGTCGGTCAGTTGACAATAAGTTTCTCTTATTGCATGAATTATAGACATGATAAACCCCCAAAGGGATCTCTCAAAAGGGCAATAACAGCAATATAGTAAAAGGATAGAAAATTTAAATTTAAAGAAGAGGGAAATTAATTCTTACTAAGTTAATGCATGCCTATGCTCTTTTGATTAATAATAGGTATTAGTTTGCACTTAGAAACCTGTTCTCTCTGAGTGAACAAATACTCTTCAAAATGTTAGTGCACCAAAGTTGAAAAACATTGTAACAGTAGAATTCTAATCATCTTTTTTTTTAATAGAGGACTTAATCTGTTTGACAATGAATAAAGACATATTAGAGACTGAATCATTTGCAGCAATAACAATATGCTTTCCATAACTTATTCTTTCTGTGATGTATTTCATCCTGCTTTAGCCTGCCTGTTAGACATAGTGGCTTTGCTTTCTTTTCACCCTATCAGGGAGTGTCAGTACTATTCACTTTGCTCTTACCACATTCTACCTTATAATGCCAATTTTATGTGAATGAAGTTTCATGTATATAAAATGTGGGCCTAGTGCAAAATGGAAATGTGAAGCTTCTTGCCCAAGAGTATTAAAACTTTGAAGATAGTGACAGCAGATCATCAAGCCAAATGCAGGGCATCATCTACACACATCATATCTTTTTCACTTCAGTTTAAAACCTTTGAAGACCGATGCTTTTGTCTTCTTTTAGTTATTTTTATTATACATGAATATGCTTTAAATATCAAAATGCATAAAAGTAAATACAATGAAAATTGAGCTGCCTTCTTCCAAAACTCTCAGTCATATTGCTCAGGAAGTATTACCGTCAACTGACTTGTGTGGGATGTGCCTTGTGCCTAATGCCTTTATATCAGGTAGAAATTAAATAAATATTTGTTAGTTGCTATAGTAGTGCATTCTGGATATATTAGCAATGGAAGTGAGTCATTAATGGAGAGAATTCTTGACAGCTCATCTGGAGAGGCAACCTAAATATGCACCTTCATTTAATGAGTGAACACAGAATACCAATAGTTTTTTCTTAATATTAATTATGCTCATTTATAATGCTCAGTGAAAATTAATTTTAAGAAATACTAATTATAATGTACCACACAGAATTCATTGTTGAATTTATAATGGGACTTGCTTGACAAAAAAAATCAACTGAAATTGAAAACATATTTGGATCCCTATGACAATGAACTTGATAAATTTGTGTTAAACTGTTTGATTTAGATTAAGTTGAAATAAAATGCATTTGAAAGTCCTACTAGGTAATGGGAAATTTAATTACATCCTCATGACTGTATGCATTAGAGTCTGTCATCATAATTTTATAAACAAGGACATGAAGGCTTGGAAATGGAAGAAGCCAGCCCAAAGCAAATAAGTGGTTTCTAATCCTATACACACTATAATTTTTATATAATCCCTTGAATTTCCACGTTACAGAAAATTGTTAAAAATATTTTATCCAATACTTACAGGTTATTCATCTATTACAAGCTCCCTAAGAAAATTGGTAATTGTAATACTCAGAAAATTGTATCTTCTATATTCAGAAAAAAAAAAAAACTTCAGAATTTATCAATGCAAGTATGTGGAAGGAGAAAATCAGCACAACTAATGTATAAACCTGAAAAATGAAAACAGAAGGAGATAAAAAGAAATGACCTGGAGCCCTGTCTGCGAGCATTACTTATTTATTTATATTCTAGATTTCTATCATGCCTTTCTTCTGAAGAACTGATACAAAATCTTGCATATAGTATCTTGAAAGAGAAATTAGAAAATCTGCCTGGGTTTAGAGATGGATAACCTCGCACAACATATTCCAAGCACTTGGTGGATGCAAAAAAGCCTGACTGCTGCCTCAGATGGATAATTAACATTTACTTGGTAGTTAACGCATTTCCAAGTTGCTCTTATATATATTTTTTTATTTACTGTTAAAAAATTTAGCTTTCAGTGGTAATGACGTGTTGTACGGATGGATATGATTAAAAGAAGCAGTAGGTAACCTGTAGTTTTTTCCAACTGGACAGCATGCAAAGACTACCCATTATTTCAAGCCCCGGGGGAATAAAATGATCTTTTGCATCATTTCTGAAGTGTGAAACGAGAAATATATCTTTGGCAGTGTTTAGATTTTTAACCGTATGAAAGGTTGGAAATATTTTTGTTCCAATGTAAAATGAGAAGATGGTGTAACTTCAAAATACTCAGGTCTGGGAAAATGACTGAAAAGTAGCATTTTTTCCTTGGTGTTTTTCTTTTCTTTTCTTCTTTTTTTTTTTTTTTAATTCCCGAATGGGCCATTTTTTTTTTTTACTCATTTATTTTCTAATGTTTTTTCAATGTCTACTATAGGTAAAACAGTTCAGATAAACACAGATTTTTTTTTTGAAGCATAGTCTCAGACCTCAAAACAATGTAAGTCAAAGATGAATAGAAAAGATTACAAGAAACAAATTCCATGGTGAAACGTTATTTGAAGCAGCAAAGATGGACCATGTATAAAGATCTGAGTATAGAATTAAGTAGTCTCAATGCCCACACTGGAATGGCTCTATGAGTATTTCTGGAGAAAAAATAATTTTATAATAGTCACACAAAATATTTTGACAAACCATCTTTCAGTTTTCTGATACTTGCATGAAGGGATTTAGACACAAGGGGAAATGGACAGAAAGATGTAAATACATTGCACTAAATGTGATCATGACTGAAAGTACAAAGGGTGCCTCCAGCTGACATGACTCTGGATAAATTGATCTTGTTCATAATTATGTGTATTTTCTCCTTGAGACTCTCTTTAATAGTATTCACTCCAAGATGGTTTCTATGCCATTTGATTTTTCACTAATCTAATATCATTTATTCATATGTGGTACAATGCTTCAAATCGTAAAACCGATTCTTTTTTCTGACACTAACACCTTTAGTAAGTACTTTACTTAGGAAAAATCTATTGTCACTTATTCTCTATCCCTGTCCTCCTCAGTGAACTGATTTATTATCAGAAACATTATTTCAATATTAAGGTAAATAAGCTATGCTAACGCACATTATGTTTATAATCTGATTACTGTTAATGCAAACAGTAGCACATAAGGAAGATAGCTAATAAAAAAAAGTGAGATGCTTCTCTCTGACAATTACTTTACACATTCAGTTAGGAAAAATAAGTACATATATATATATGTACTTATTACTCTTATATATATGATTTATCCTGAAAGAGTAATATCTGTCTCTTCCTGCCTCAAAAACCTTCAGTGTGTTACTGAAGTTCACAAAATAAATCTTGGACCCTTAACATTAATAGTCAGTACTTCTTGCAGTTTGGTCCAAATTTAATTACCGTTATGCTATTTTGTTTTTGTTTGTTAAGTTTGTTTTGTTTGTTTGTTTGTTAGTTAAGCTCTGGGAAAACTGAGCTCCTTGGTGGACACACACCACTCCCTGGAATATGCTCCTTCCTTATTTCCATATATTCAAATTCAACCAGTGTTTTTACACCATATAAAATTTCAGCTCATCCAAAATTCTCCCATTTATCTCTGTTAAATAATCTTGCCTTGCTTTCAACTTATATTGTCCTTTATCTGAACTTCTTTACGACATCTGTCACTTTCAACTCCATATAATAGTTCATTATATAACATCAAGAAGACGTTATTTATACACGTTATTTTCCCTTCTCTCTCAAGATAATAAGTTCAGCGAGACTTATGTCTTAATTTGTCACTGTTTCTCACATAGCAGTGAGCCATTTGCTTCAAGCTCAGAAGGTATGCAGTAGATACTTTTTTGAAGTTAATGAATAAATGAAGATTAATGTTATAAATGATAAAACAGACAGGTAGCAGTCAAATGATTTTCCTAAAGTCACACAGAAAATCTGAAGAGAAAGTAAAAGTCAAAATTTTAATTCGGTAAATACAATTTAAAAAACATCAATGGGAGTAAATATTAATTTACTAAATATTTCAGAACTTTTGACCTAATATATACCAAACAACATTTTATGGAGAAAATGAAATGTACACCCTCTCCTCAGACTTCTCTTGGTTTTCTCAAGTCGTTTATTTATTTCCCTAAGGATTAAATAATATATGGGATTAGTGGAACACAGAGATGTATATCTTAAATATTTTAGAAACTAACAGATCATATTTGGAAGTTCAAACACTCTTGATTAACAATTTTATGATTTGATTTTTTTCATTTTTGTGTAAATCGGCCTCTTCTAGAAATGTTCCAATCTCATGAGAAATACAAAGCTGTTGGTATTTCATTTCATCTAAACCACAGATCATTGACATTTTGTAGAAACCTTATTTTTTAAAGATGTCATAACCTATTTTAGTTACATGTTTCACTATAAATTTGTTTTGTTTTTTTTCCTTTTTAATACAGGGAAAGTAAGATGGTGGTTATTTATAATCATAGCATCTTATTATATGTTTTATTGTCCAATCTAATAAGTCAGAGGAGAATACTTGCTCTTCCTAGTTCAGTCTAGTGCTTTCACTATCTCAACTTGGAAGTAAAAAGACAATCCGAACTGTAAGGAAAATATCCCTGTCTTTTTAGCAAACATTTAACAGCATCAGGAACAGTGTTATTATTTTGTTTATTGCTAGTGCCTAGTATTTATTTTCCAGATTTTTTTCCCTGCAGACTTTTACATCTCCCTCCTCCATCCCCACTCATTCTTTGGTTTCATAGCTTTAAGGTCTAGACGAGATATTGAAAAACATGTAGGCCTACTTTCATATTTTATAAATTAAGAAACTGAAGTTCAGAGAGGTGACATAACTTATTAAAGTCACACAGCTACAAAGCTCTCTGGTTCATTTTTGAGTGAGCATATTGATTAGAAGGAAAGTTGAAGTTGGTAGCAGGAATTAAATTTTTGAATTTAAAAAGAAGACTAGGAGCTATGCAGACCATATATAAAAAGAGAAACAAAAGTCAGGAGAAATATGAAACATTTTGTATACTTAAGGTCACAAAATTGAGATAAATCAAGAGCATGATGAGAGTTTGACCAAATATAAATCGATTTTGATTAAGAGCTAAATTATTGTCACTTGCCTGTGTTAATCAAGTCACATTAACAAAATCACTTACAGAAAAATTTAATAGTAATTATAGTTGAAGTTGCATAGATTAGTTATAATTTGGCACAAAGAAAGGGAAAGTTTGGAGATTATTTTTCTCCAGATAAAAAATGAGGTCATTAGAGAGTAAAAATTTGAGTTATGTATAAATATATGTATTTTGAGTCTTGCTTTTCAGAACTTTGAGTTACTGCAGATCCGTTTTTCCATTCATAGATTCTGTTCAGCACATAATTTGCATGCTTACATATAGAGGGTATCACCATTTCTCTCCATTAGTTCACTGTCTGGAAGTAACATTTAGCCAGGAATGATAAGAAACATATTTTACTGATGGCATGTGCTTTTGGCTTCATATCAAAACAATTGTAGTACTTTGTTTCTTACAACCTCCAACGCACATTGGGAGTAAAATGAAAGCCAACATTCCTGATTTCCTGTTATCCTTGCCCCAAAAGTCAACCACCTATATATTCCTGGGAGTAGGGACTGAAACTTTAAACTTAGCATTGATAGTCAATGTAGATGAAATAGATTAGACTGGTGAAGTTATTC
>NW_006441955.1:25954337-26000280 GCF_000325575.1 Pteropus alecto | reverse complement strand
TTTTTTTTTTTACTGAAGTCTTCTGGACTTGCATAAAGCTTGTATAGTTAATCTGTCCTAGAAAGTCAAAAGTATAAGATACTAGCTTTTAATTAAGAACTTCAAAAAAGAGGTAGGACCCATTTAAAATACACTTTAATTTAAATTTATTGATTATCTATTTAGATCTCCAATTTCTTAAGCTTTTCCTCTATTCTAGCAGTTCATGGTCCCAACTTCTTGAGCTTTGGCCTCAAATTATATCCTTTCAAAGACAATTTATGCCACATACCCTAATAACATATAGAAAGTATATGAGATAAAATCTAATCCACTCTCAACTATGGGTCCAATTTTATAAGGATTTGCTTAATTACTTAACGTGTTTGCTTCTATTTCTTTGCCAGTTAAGTTTTAAAAAATTCAATAAATTTTATTATGTAGCACTGAATACATTTTATGTTAACTAAACTTCTTTTTAAAGATAAAATGAAAAATTGTAATAAATGTGATTATAAACAGACTAAAGTCAGATCATAATTCATTTGAAATTATTTAGATTTTAATCTAAATATTTGCAACATTTCAGGTTCAAGTACTTTTTATTTTAATTTAATAAGTAATAAACTTTTTATTCACATTTTAATTGATAAAATTAGTAAACCAAAATGCCATACAGAAAAAAAAACAAAAAACAAAAAACTCAATTCTCTAAATATTCTGAATGACCAATTGTTTTTTGGGTCACAAAATTCACCAACTTTTTTCTTGAGTTGCATTACTTTGATCAAGACAATAGAAAGGAATTGTTTCTGATATACTGTGTATGTCTAGCTTCCAATCAAAATACAGGCAGATATATTTCAATACCTGAGTTAAACTCGATGTTATACTTTTAGAAAGTTACTTGATTAATAAGAAGTGAAAATAACTGTAAAGAAACCAAATCAATACTGAATTTATTCCTTAATATGTTAACATGTTTTTAAATAAAATGTTAAAATAAAACTGAATTAAATTATTTAAATTCCAATTTTATAAAATATTTATATTTTTATAGATGTAGTTAGACATAACTTTACATTAACAATACAAAAGTCATACAAAAATCTTTTTATTTTGTGGTTTGTTTCATCATTATACTTATATATGAGAGAATATTTGTTTGAATAATAATGACATGGACAATTATTTTTCCCTATTCCTGATATGTCCTTCCAGGGGATGGTGCACAATTACTGTTAAGTTCTGTCATTTTTTTCACCTCTTTTTGCAAAATAGTTGGAAGACCTTTCCTGATTGGAAAGTTTGGGAAGAATTAATTAAACATGATTAGCTCAACTAAACCTTTTAGCCTGCGTAGGTTATCTTATATATGCTATTAAAAGAAAATTCAGAGAACTTTACTTGATGTGAAAATTTTATTGTGTGGAAAACAAACTGCTCATAAACAGGGATACCTCAACACTCAAAACTGGTACGAAGCTCAGAAACATGGCGTTATAGAATGGCTGATAAACTGAAAAAGGACTTGTTTAACCTTTACAATGATTGGTCATTATATTGGGGTTTCCAGATGGCAGGAAATTGACTAAAAGTGATTATTTTATACTATTTTAGATGGCTCAAGTTTCTTTTATAATTATCAATGCATTTACAAGAAATAACCTAAGATAAGTTTTGCTTATATTTATGAAATAAGTTAGGATTAATTTTGTTTATATGGCTTAAATTGCTTTGTCTGCTTGAGGTATTTTCAAGACTAATTTCCTTTTATTTTAACAATTCTAAGTCCTTCAAAGTTATTAATTCTTTCTAGTTCTGGGATTCATTGTTAAAAGACAACTTGACTTTCATATTTAAGTTCAGATCTTCCTGCCTGGCTTCTGGCAGTTTAAGAAAATAAAAAGAAGAAAGACAGACACTAAATTTGATTATTATTTATTTGTTTGCTTATTTATTTATTTACTTTTCCTTTTTAATATATCTCAGATTCAGTAATTCCTTCCTCAATAGAAGAAAAATAAATTGATGACTTCCTTTAGTGGAACATGCTTTTAGTTACCTAAAGTTTTCTTTGTTCCAATGTATGTTCCACAAAGCTTCAGAAATATTTGTTGTACTTTGAATATTATAAATTCACTAATTGCTGGGTAGTTATCATGATAAGACTTCAAGGATTAATAAAAATTCTGATTTCTCTGCACCAAGTTTGAATGTGGTAAAATTATCCATGCTGATTAGATGCTTTTATTAGAAAATGGCTATGACTTTGATTAATTAAAATTTATATATATTTTTCTCCATCTAAAAGTTGAGAAGAATGGTAGTTTGTCTAGGATTCCAAAAAAAGGTAGATTTTCAAAACAGTGTTTGATTTGTATCAATTCAGAGATTTTTTTCCCTCCATTCTACTATGTTGCTTCTTTGAAAAGATTATATATTCCAACTAACTAACTAACTAAATAAATAATAGTGAAAAATATCTTATTACTGACTTTTTACTATTCAGTGCCCGTTTTTTTACTATATAGTTAACTTTTATTTATATAGTCATGTGTAACAATGTTTCTTTAAGGATAACCTACATGAGAATAAATTTTTCATTTTAAAGCATCTTGAAAAGGCTCTAAAATAGATCATAAGATAAACAATAATTTTTATTGTGTACAACAGTGACAAATCTTTTCTACAAAACAATATGACATTTCTTTCAAAACAGAATGCAAGTGTTAGGCATATTTTATATAAATTATTTCTTTTTTTCTGAACCACAATTACTAGTCAAATCACCCTATTTTTAATCTTTAAGACTCTTTTTTTTTCCTTTGTAAATAGATAATATAACAGATAATACCTACAGAGCAATATTTTGTATATTGCAAGAGGCCATTGTGTAATATTTTCATGGTTGCTGACCTAGAAAAAATCACATAATTCCTGTAGTAAGAAGTATGGAAAATGAATTAACAGATATTATAAAATCAAATATTAAGTAGTGGTTTAAGGAGGGTTGTCAACAATTAGAAAACGAAGAAAAAATTGTTTAGCTAGAATTTGGAGGAAAGCTTTTTAGATGCAAAATCTTGCTTAGTACATAATGTTTTTTATTAATCTTGTTCTGTGCCATTTTCTCTGCATGGTATTAAATTTTGAGTTTCTTATCCCTGACTTTTCCATTCTTGAAGCTAATTAATGGAATCGTAGCTGTTGGTCTTTGAAATTTCAAACCCTTTTAAACTGTAGTGAAAGAAATCTCAGCAACACAAGAAATGTTCTCTTACTGCTGTAGAAAAACAAATAAAATTCTGCATTTTACACTGTTTTTGCAATTCTTTTAAGTCTAAAAGTCTTGGCCTGTAAAGACTTTGATATGTCCCATAAAATTAAGCCTTAACTTTCATAGTATCTGTGGTTCTGATTAGTTGTATTGGTTGTAATCTAATAATTTGTTCCTCTGGTAGTATCCAAACTGATGTCACTTATTTCTGAAACAGAGTTTTTTTTTTTGTTTTTTTTTTGTTTTTTTTTACTGAACTAGAAGAGAATTACTGACATTTCCTTTTCCTCCATATGCTTATAGGTGAGTAAGGGAGATGGGGAGCTTAATCCATGACTCTGCTGCATTTCTCATTTAAGTAAAGAAGTTAAGACAGTTTGCTTCATTTAAATTAACAGTTTCCTGGAGAAGTTATTTAAACCAAATGTTTAAAAGAGAACTTTTAAACATTCTACTCATCATCACTTTTTTCCCTATTCTATTACCCTCTCTATCTAGAATAGGGAAAAAAGTGATGATGAGTAGAAAGATCACATAATTAAATATTATGTGGAGAAGATGTTGATTCTGGTGCCAACCACTAGCTCAATATTCATATATTCGTTGATTCAGCATACTTTTTTGAATTCCTATTTTTACTAGAAACTCTTCCAGTCATTTAAATGAATTAATAAACTTGGAGGCAGAACAATTTGTGTTTGAAAATAAAACCTATCTCAGAAAATTTAAGTGGCCTTAAACAAGATTATTAACCTCCATATCTCGGTTACCTTTTTTCATCTTTCAGATGGAGACAATGATACATACTGAATTAGAAACAAGTCTAGAATAGACAATAGATATATTGGTCAAATCAATAAAGGATAGCATGATTTATAAAATTACTGAAACATAGTTGGGGATGTGGATCTATAAGGGAACAGTTATAATTTAAAATTTTAGAAATCTAAAACATACAATGTTAAATGAAAGGTTTGTACCAGAAGCTGAGAGTACAATCCTGTACTTTGACAGATATATGGAAGGATGGAAATGAGAGCATGAATATCTCTGCACATGTTATCTTAAGCAAGAAACTTTACTCTTTTGGTCTCAATATTCTTATTGTTAAGTGAGGGAGTTTGAAGACTAGAATGCAGAATAATATAATTTTATGTGATCCAGAAGCTATTCTCCATGGCTCAATTATGCCACTTTTTGTTAGACACAGATATTTTCTCATACAAAAATTGGTTCTAGAATCATAATAATTGTTATTTTGTAGTCTTTTCTTAACTAAGTGTATTTTCCAAAGCATAAAGGAATTTTGTGTTTGTCCCTAGCTACATGCTGACTGTAGGTGTTCAGCATCAAGACGCGTCCATTATCACTAATGTTTTATTCAGCCATTATCTTACTGGTCTTTATGGTTAAATTGTCTCAAGTTTCTAAAATTTTTAGAGAAATTACAAAGTCTTTATATTAGTTTATTCTATTTTTATAATTTATTTCAATATTTATTTTCTCTTTCAATTATGAGAGATTGAAAAGTCTTATGAAATTATTTAAAGCACTTATATAGTGATCCCTAGACACCTAATACTTTTCAATAGAAAAAAAAAAATGGTTGTGAAAAAGGCATGCTTGAAAATTAATTAAATAGCCTTCCTAATAAAATAAAACAGATAAATAGTTTTATTTGATTTTGAATTTGATAACCTGGGAAAGAAAATGATATTTAATCAAGATTTGGCTGCATTGTAAATTCTAGTTCTAAAGTCGTAAGCAGAAATAAATTTTAGGCACAAGGAACTGAAAGTTGCTATGATTCGTAATTCTCTACATTATCCAATGAACAGAAGAAAATGTCCTTTAAAAATACCATTCCTCATTTTAAACAAGCTGTAGCATTTCATCTTCACCATATCACTAAGGCAAAATCTTGTGTAGGTTATGGTCATCAATCAAAGTCTCTGTTAAAAAGTTCTTTCTATTTTAACTACTCTAGAAATTTTCATTTAAGGGATTCAGTTCACTGAGCCAGATCAATCCATACAAATGCAGCTATCATGACCTTTATCTTCATTTTCCTCTTTCAAAAATGCAATATAAACATAAATAAAAGAGAAGGCAGTTCTCATAAAGCTAACTGTCTCTCTGGTTTGGTTTCTTGTCATTGTTTATTTTCTTCTGTGTGCATGTGTGTGTGTGTGTGTATGGGTGTGTGTGTGTGTTTGACAGTAGTTCAAAAATTCTGAGATTACTTTCTATCTTTGATTGTATAGTGGATGCTATGATATTCTACTAAGATCCTCCTTTTAAAACTGAAACGCTCATTTCCTGGCTGTAAGTGGAGGATATGTGCTAGTAGCTGACTCCTGTGAACTGAGCAAATCCCTCCTTGGGGATTGCCCCAAAAGACCTTGTCAAAGATACATCCCTCCCTGAAGGAGGCACACACCCAATAACTAGTAAGGTGGAAACAAAAAAGTATGGCCTGTTTGCCTCAGAGGTGGATTATTCTGAAGATCTATGCCAGCCTCAGAGCTGAGGACATGCTTGGCTGTAAATTGCAGTTCAACTCCTTCTACCCGATTCATTACACAACTCTACTTCCTTTATTACTTCCTTCATTCCACAACATTATACACTTCTCTCATTCCACAATCCTGAAAGGATCAATATCTCAGTAAACCTAGGAAACTGACCTAAGACAGATGGTATGAAAAGGTTCTTTTAATGATAGCATAAAAAATTACAAAATTATTTTTTCAAATGACACCATCATTTCTCCATCTTAGGAACAACTTTTCTTAGGTATAGCTTACTACTTTACCTAGGGACTCAGGTTCAGGAAATTTAAGAAAAGAAAGTAAAATTATATAAGATATAACACTTTTGAAAAGCTTGTGTAAGATTCATTAACTGCCTGGTAAAGATCAAAATATATTTTTCTCTACCTCTTTTTCTATAGCACACAACTTCATAAATGGCATTTGTGGTCCATCATAATATAAAGTAAATATCTGTTGTTGCATACTCCCTAACCATTCAGGTTTTAAACACCTTTCTTTTATGTATCCACAACTTTTAACTTTTCAGTTGTATCTTATATTTCCTCTTGCCTCCACTCATGTTCACCAAAATCCCAGGTTAATAGTTCAAATGACAAATGTAAATATATCACTTCCTTACTTTCAATAACTCCCTATCACTCACAGGGGAAAAAAGTCATCATTTTTTAGAATGTGTGGTATGCAGGAACAATGAAGTCTACACTTACAGATTTATTCCTGTAAAGACTATAAGTAGCAATGCTTATTTTAATATAGAAAATGTTTGTACAATAAGTATTACTTCTAATTTCAACTTGTCACAACTTTTTACTGAAAAATTCTGGCTTTATCAAAGAACTATGTTTCAGCTAAAACCATTCCAAGCAAACTTAGGGCAATTATGAAAAAGTAGTTTTGAGAAGACAATTAGTCAAATATTGCATGTGTTTTCAACTATTTTATTTCCATAAGCAGTTCATGTGCTAAAGAAAGTGAAGGCTGTTAACATATTGAAACAATAATCACTAAAGTGCATTGTTTTATAGAAATAACCTTGGAAACTGACTTCTCTTTGGATGTCAGAGTGATTAACAATTAATGTCAGTTGAGAACGAATGTTCGTAGAATTAATTTAACTACCAATCTTTTTATTAAGTCATGATGGATTGATAATCAGAAATATGTCCTAAAAATGTTTTTATAATCTCTCTATTTATGTATTTAATTGCAGTGTATATATTTGTACATAAACATATACATACATGCTTTTAATATAAATATATATTTAACATTTTCTTGCATGACAAAATACATCTGCAGAAAATTATATTTCCTAAAACTTAACTTATGACAATTCAGAAAACATTTATTAAATATCTGTCAGTCTGCTAGCTAGAAGTCTAAAAACAATGAGAGATCTTATATATTAAAGGGTTGAATTAAAATGCTAAAATTTATGATCTAGAATGTATAGACTTAGATTTGCATAAAGACAGGGGTGTGCTTATTAATATTTTTAGTCAAAACTTTCAACAATTGTTTAAAAATAAAGAACTGTGTATTTTTTAATACAAATTTATTCATAGATTTTATTCATAACATTTGCAATATTACCTTTAGTTCTGAAGATCATTCTTTGAGAGACAATGGTGCAAAATATATTTCATAACTGCTTTGTCCAAAACCTATCACATGATTTTATTCATAAAAAGCTAACACTCCTTTATGTTTATTTAAATGCACAAACATTATCCCAAGTACTCTTATTCTGCATGATCACAAGACATTTTTTTTACAGAAAGTTTCCTACAGCATGTGTATCATGCCAGCTGTAGTAAATTTGGTAGATTTCCTTCTAAATTTCAATTCACTTTAGCCAGCCCAAATTTCCATTCTCAGGATACCAAAAGCTATGCTGGATGCCATCAAAAGCAATGCAAATGTTAAAAAGAAAAAATCAAACTCTGTTCTGTGTGACTGTACAAAAACTACAAAGAATAGTTATAAATATTCTATTAATTAGCTTAGTTGTATAACATACATTCTGTTGATAATTGACTTGTAAATTATACAATTTTTTCTCACCCATTTGCTTTCTTAAAAAGAAAAAGCTAGATCAATGAGTCAAAATACAAACAATTAAATAATATTTACTTAATACAATAGTATAAAATGTGTTATTGCTTTATTTTTTTCACAGGATCTAAAAGATTCCAAATAATACTTATTTGTCATGAAAAGCGTTATAATATTTTATCGTAGTTTTAAAAATCTAAAAATAAACTCAAGGGTAAAGCTACTTATTATAAAATAAACAGAAATTTTCAAGATTCATTTTGAGTCACGTGAAAGTGTTGTGCAGAGTGGGCTGAGGAATCATGGATGGTTTAGCAGTCTTAGAACTGATATCCTTAACTTGCAGAATTACTCTTTTTGAATCTTGTTGTTGAAATCCTTATCTTTAATTTCATTAACACACACTTCTAGAACTCTTTCAAGGTTTGAACTTACAGGATACCTCTAACTGTAATTGGAATATGAATTTGAATTTGAACTTTAAAATTTTGAATGCCAGACCTGCTAAGTGCAGACAAAATGATAATCTGTCAATCACTTATATTACATTATTACCATGATAACTCAATTCATTCAACATTTGTCAAGTGCCCGTTATATATTGCTCATTATGATAGACATTTATAACAAAATATGTGTAGACTGATCAATGTTTTAAATTTGTTTACCAAACAACCATATAATATTTTAATTTATGAAGCCTATTATTTTAATAGTTATAACTTGTCACTTTTAAAAATAGATGTGTTGGAAGGTATTTATTGTCATCTATGTACAATTTATTGTTCTAAAATAATGACGATTATTACTAAATTCTTATTAGACTTTTATTCTGAATTTTCCAGGAATTATTTGTTTCCTCTTCTTGCATTTGGTGTCTAAAGAAGTTTACACTAGAGGAAATATAAGATATTCGACATCTAAGAATATTGTAAAGAATTTTAAATTTGGTCTCATGAAGTATTGATAAATGAAAAATGGTTTTACTTTATATGTCTCTAAGGAACCAAATTAGGACTGGAGTATAATAAGCATAAAGTAGACAGATTTTCTTTCTGAATAAGGAGACAGAATCAGCCAGAAGATGAAGACAACTCTCTCAGTGGGTGGTGACTTCCACATTACAGGAGTATTCATTCAAAGCATTTGTTGTGATGATGTAGAACACCATCAAATGAAACTTTCTGCAATAATGGAAACATTCTGTATCTGCTTCTAATACTGAGTTACTAGCAACACAAAATGATGAAACATTTGAAATATGAGTAGTGTAACTAAGGAGATGTTTTTCAAATTTTTGAAGTAATATAAATTTAATAGCCATACACGACTAGTAGCAATATATTGGATAATAGTTACCAAATATATTAAAGCAGAATTCACAAGTGACATTTAAGATTCTTTCTCCCACACAGCTAATGATTCTGTAATTTTTAGACAATAAAGACTACCAAAACAAGGCTTGCTGAACCTTTGAATAAACCCCTTCACGTCTCCATTACACAGACCGCATTGCTTTTTTGTGTGAAGTTATGTCCTAGATGCCAGATATGTTACACTTGCTAGGTGACTGGAAAGTAAAAAAGATTTTAATAATACTATCCAAATTAAGTGCTTTTGTAAAGTCACATAGTAGGTTGCTTCCTGTGGGGTTAACCTTAAATAACTTTCAAACTACATAATGTGCTTAGTGGCTGTCCTGATTGTGCTGATTATGCGGTGGTTATTTCATGTCATTTCTTCTGAGCTGAGTGAAATGAGAGCTTTCTGGATGTGTAAAGCAGGTTTAGTTGGCAGAGTAGACAGGCAATCACTGTCAGGAAAGCTGAAAGTTAAGTTTTTATTTTCAGATTTGGTGTTTGTGGGATGAAGGAATTATAATCTGCCCACATTGCAGAATTGTTTCCAAAGAAAAAGACTTTTAAGCAGTAGACAGTATTTTTCACTTAAACCTTTATTTATAACAGCTGCCAAAAATGAGAAAAAAATAAACCTTCGCCTGGATGTACTACAATGCAGACTTCTAAAATTGACATAAATTTCCAGCCAAAGTGGGCAGCCAAAGTGAAATACTTGTTCTTCCTCAAACAGAATCTATTCTTCCTGCTACATGACTTCTTTTTACTGTTTTCTCTGCCTGAAATGACTTTCCTCACAACTTTATACATTAAAAGCATACCTGATCCTTATATGCATATTAATGTCATCTTTTCCCTAGTTTTCTTTATTCTATGTACCTTGAATGATTTTTTTTCCTGAACCTACTTATATTTTTAGAGTAAGAAAATATACATGTTTATCTCACTTCTCTAGATCATATGCTGCCCATAATTGAAGCCCATATTCTTATAACTTACATGGGGCTTAGAACAGGGCTATGATTATATTGGATGGAAAACAGATATGATGAATTAATAAACAAATAAATTATTGGATGGATGGATGAATGAATGAATGAATGAATGAACAAATGAAGAATAAATCCTTAGAAAACGTTTCTCTGGTAGAGGTAATTAAAAAGTAAGTTACACACTAATTGAAAATGTTAATACTTTTTGAAAACTCTACAATTGCAAGTTACATGAATCCTCATTAAAACTGATATAAAAGTGAAGGAGAAGGATTTACTGATTAACAAAACCTGAATAGTCTTTGGGAGATGAAGCTTCAGCAAGTTAGAGACAAGGTTTGAAATGACATCTATAGGCTGGATCCTTTCTTTCTTTTGGCTCTGCTTTCTCTGCCCCTTCAGGGCTTCATGATGGCTGCTAGCAGCTTGGAGTACTTTTAGGTACATGTCTAGTGGAAGAGTGATGGATCTCTCTCAGGTATCCCCAACAAAACTTGAGATTTGTTTTAGGCCTCTGCAAAGAGGTACTTCAACTTCCTTAGCTCAGGTCACATTCTCCTCTGCTGGGACTTGCCTGGAGGTGTAACCTCATCAGACCATGAATTGAAGTGAAGAAAGGGTGACATCCTCTTCACAACCTATAGAGTTAGTTGCCAGAAGAAGAGGGAATGTATGTTGAGGGGACAAATAACAAACACCCATCTTGGCAAATGAAACAAAACTAAATTTAATGAGTCATCATCCAACTGAACTCCATTCAATCCTACCATAAATACTTGAGAATTCTTTATTCTTTTTGGAGCTATATTATTATTTTTGGACTATATTATTTTTGGAGGCTAAATTATTCACTAAGAAAATTCATCAGAAAAGAGTATCATTTGCATAAATCACTCTATGTGGCAGAAAATTTTAGCTAGCATTTCCTCCCATGTGTATCTTTCATAGGTACTCTATATGCTTCTTCAATAAATAGTGTCGGTTGATAGTAATACCTATCTTTAGCATCATCTGGTTAACGTTTCTGTTGGTGTCTTATAGAAAAAGTCTCTTAGCAGGTGTAACTCAGATTAATAATGACTCATGAAGTTAGGAATAGATGACCATTCTTACCAGGGAATAATTCAGAGTTAAACATCCTCTGAAATGACATCTGTTTCTATTATTCAAAATTTTTTGGTTTCTTTTTTTGATTTTGACCTTAAACTTAGTTTAAAATTTATATTTCTGTGTATTCTGTAGAACCAGGACTTTCTTTGACTTCTAGGAATTATTCTGAGACTTGTATTTATTTATTTTTAAAAATCTCTTTTCTCTCCTATTAGTTTTGGAGGCCAACATAAGCTGGCAGTTAAGAGTATAGAACTTGGAGTCAGATTTCCTTTCTCATGTACAACCCTTAATTAAATGTGACATAATTTAGTTTCCTGACCTATAAAGTGAAAATAATGTCAAAGCATTGTTGTGCAGACTAAATAAAGTATGTAAAGTGCATAGAAAGTACAGTGCTTAGCATAGAATAAATATCAACTATTTTAGACATCATCATTATTTGTTATTACCTATTAGTTGAACAGCCTATTATAAAGATAGGTGTCTAAGAACTGACTTTTTTAAAGAACCATTAATATTCATTTCACTATGACACATCTAATTGGCAAAATGTGTGCCATAATGAAGATGATAGAGCACTAAAAGTATTAGACTAGTCATTAATTAAAACTTATATATTCACCCTTATATTCACCCTTATCAAAATTTTATTCATTAATATTACGTTTCCTAGTTCTACTTCTTTTACTAAATCTGCTTAATTATATTTGTCTTCTTTCTCAGTTTTGACCCTCGTTTACTTACAGAGCAATATCACAAGATGAAGTCTAAGCTCCATCAAAGGTAAATTCTTAAATATAGTGATCACAGATGAATTATAAGACTCATACTCCTCTGATCATGTCCTTACATGGTGTCCTCATGGTGTCATTACCACCTTGCTTAGTTTTTCTAAAGCACAGTCTAAAACGTGGTCTTATAAAAAAATGAACATACAAACAAACAAAGACATGGTATCTAGGAGAATTTTGACTCACCCAATTTAAATAAGCTGGAAACATTGAAATCATCTTAATCAACAAGATTTGAACTACAGTATTTCAGATATGCTTCTTAATGCTCATTTCTAGTATTTTTAACTTATTTCAAGTCATCATTTTTTCTTTCCTATATCCCTCATGACTCAAGAAATATTTACTAATATTTTTTACTATGTTTTATATATTTTGCCAAGTGCTGGAGTACAACCTTACAAAAGTGTATTTTAATTCAGAAAGTTAGTTGTTTTGTTTGATGCTTTAAACAGGTAAGTAAAAACAAAACATTAAATATAATGTGATAATTTCTGTGGTGTTGATCAGGACACAGATCACTTAAGCGAGGGAAGATATATAAAAGTCGAAGGCAGGAAATTTATGTTGGCCCCAGATTATTAAGGCCCTTGTATGAAATGGCAAGGATTTTGGCTTTTATTCTAATTGTAAAAGGGAACTAGTAAAGGATTTTCTTCAGACAAGATTTGTGTTTTAGCAACATCTCTATGGGAGAATGGAGTCTAGAGAAAGACAAAGGCATAAATGAAGATAGGAGTCTCAGTTAGGTGATTATCACAGGTGGGAAATAATTTTCTATTTAGTGTAGTTATAGAGATTTAGGCTTCAGGGAAAAGATAAGGTAGGACTTGGTGATGGATTGAAAGAGAGAGAAGAGCTAGAAGTCTACCAGTTTTCTTGTTTGAGCAAGTACATGGAAAATGGTATCATTCACCAAGACAGAGATAGTAAAAGAGGCCAGCTCTTGTATCCATGTTTCTGTCTCCAATACATCATCTTCAATATTATCAAAAGTATCTTTATAAAACAATTTCAATTCTCAAAGTCCCTGCATAGAAATACAATTGGTAAACATTACTCATAGAACAAAGCCCAAACACTTCATTCAAGTAGAATTTGTTGGTAACTCATCTTTTATTTCTCTTTCATATTTTTCTCTAACCATAGTCTCTGAATCTGTGCGTGTGTGTGTGTGTATGAGAGAGAGAGAGAGAGAGAGAGAGAGAGAGAGAGAACTGACCTAGAATTAACTCTTCTTAAGACATAGTCCAACTGGTAAACTCCTCTCTATCCTTTATGTTCTAGTTAAAATGGCACACCTTCTATCCAAGTTTTCTGATTTCTCCATGACAAATTAACCATATCCCATTCTTTGGCTCCCATTGCAGCCATAACTTATACACACACACACACACACACACACACACATATACACACACACACACACATGTACATATACATATATATACATATATATAATGTTGCACCATCAAAATGTGCTTGCATGCTTTTTACAATTAGACTATGAATTCTACACCATTAAATTTAGCTTGCTCTAGTATCACAGCTTCCATCATAAAGCAAGTGCTCAAAAAATGTTTAATGAATAAACATAAGGACAGGTGTGTCAGAATATGCATAGACACAGAGTTGCCAATATGGGCTCTTGTGCTCTAACTCTGCACACAATTTTGCACTTCTAGTTTGTCCAGAATTCTATAGTGACAATGACCAGAATGGTAGTGATTCATATTGATAGAAATGAGAAAGATATTTTTTCTCCCTCTAATTTAGACAGCGTTAACATTATTCACTGCTGTAATACTAAACAGCCATGCCCATTAACTAAATGACAACTTATTTGAAATATCAAATATTTTCAATACATTGGTTTAAATATAAGTTGTAATGTGTCTAGATTCTATCAATGCTCAGACTTACACAACAGAAATCTTGTATTCAATTTTACATGAAACTTACATACTATAGTTGATCTGAAATTTTTTCTATTACGTACAAAATTTGCTATCATTGCCTTTTTGAAGTACTCATGTTTAAGTTAGGCGTTATTCAAATCAATGAATACAATCAATGTATATAGTCAATATATTGGTATTTTTAACCATTGTCAGAATAAGTTTTATATTGTGATTTTTTTACATGGGCTGCTTGTTTACTATAAAGCGCCTAAGTAATAAAAGATCATTTACAGATTTGTTGATCAGCTGTTGAATTTTAACATAGTCATTATATTCTAGTTTATATGCCCTGTTTTTTTACATTATGAGGGAATAATAATGGAAATTTTAAGATTCTTATAAAATGGGAATTGCTAAATACATTTTCAATAAGTAATCTTACAAGATATGAAGCAACATATTTAAAAATCAAAAATTTCTTCAAGAAACAGGGAAAATACATGAAATTAAATGAATATAAAGGAAGATATATTTGGACACTCTCTACAAATTTAAGATTTATATAAAGAATAAATACTTTTAAAAAGGTAGTGATCATTAGATTTTTAAGAATTTATTTTTGAATTTATGTACAAATTTTACTATTGAATGCAAATATCTAGAATGCCGTTTTTTGAGTAACAATTTTTTATTAAGATTGAAATTCATGGGAAAATATCCGAATTGAATGTAAATGAGTAAGATTATTCAAAATGTTTGCAATCGGTTCAGTTATTTTCAATAATCTGCCCTTCTCTTACACTATAAAATAAGCTAAAAATACTTAAAAATTACTGGAACCTATTTCTTGCCAAACTTACATATAATCATCTTCCGATATTTTAGTGATGTATCACTTTTATATCTTACACTAGCCCAAATTATCAACTGTTTAATAGATGCATGGTTAGATATTCCTCAATTTTTACCTATATTTTTGTATACTCCTCCTTCCTGCCTTTCAGTATATATTTCTAGATTTAATTTGCTTTTTCCTGAAATGTGTATTTTAATGTATGTGTGTTTTAATGATGTTCTGGAAGAAGATATTTTAAAAATTATTTTAGTTAATTTGTAAAAAAAAATCTTTGGGATTAAATGAATATCCCTTTCTACACAGATATAATAGCTATTCTATTAAAATACTTATTGTTTGCCAGTATCAATTGCATTTTTTTTCTGCTTATTCCTGTTCTTTGACTCTATATTGCTCAACTGATTGAATTTATTCACTTTTAAAATATATTACTCCCTTCTCCCATTCTTTCTCTATAGAAGAAGCTAAAAAATACAATAGTAATAGTGTCTCATTCAGAGATAATATGAAGGAATCTAGCTCATTAGGCTGCATGAAGAAAGCAATAGAGTCTGATCCTTTTTATAAAGTGAATTTCCACTAATGTTGGTTACTGAATAATTCATAAAATAAAAAATATTGCCCATCAATAAGGCCATTGTACTTTTTCAGAGTCAATTTCCTAAATATTTCCTGAAGCCTTCTCTTATTTGGAACAACAATGGTTCCAACAGTAATTAGTATACAATTATGGATGCTACATTTTAAGAAGGTCTAGTTGACTTCCAAGTTTTACTAGTGTCAGCTAAAATAATCTTCTTCATTCTAAGAAGACTAAAGAGGTCTTCCTCTCTACCAAAAGCTATTTAATTATGTAAAGAACAGTGATTAACTGATTATGATGAATAAATTAATCTCCATGGAGATGCACAAATTTAGACATTTCTAATTGGTATAATTTTCATGGGACAACTAGAAAAATTCTCTGTTCTTATTAGCAATGATTAACAGAACAATAACTAATTTTTGACAGTTCCCTATAAAATTATTAGAATCACCCTGAGGACACAGATTAAGGACTTGTAAATTTATTGAAATGCTGTTAAAAGCTAACTATAAGCAATAGCTTTAACTGAAAACTGTTTCTACTCTGAAAAATTCTCATCTCCTTTTATTATGCTTATCATCATCATCATCATCATCATCATCACAACTCAAACCATTAAGTATCTACTATTTGGCTTACAAAATGCTATGCATTTTATATGATGAATTAACTTTTATCCCTGCAGCAGCCCAGTAAGGTCAATGTCATTGCCTTCAATTTAATGATCATACACAATAGAAACTTTGTTTTACTTCATCCTGGTTAACCTATAATTTCACTAGAATTTCTGTTTTTATATAAAAAATTATCATTATTATTTTAAATTGTTTTAAAATTTTTATTTGGATATGAAGAGAACTATGTTTATTAAACCCACTCTGAGCTGGGCAATGTGAAAATATTTTTATAAAAAACAAAAGATAGTTCTGGTAATACTCAATATGGCATGTGTCTAGAAAGGACACACTTTCACTACAGGTTTAATTTTTATCAAGCAACAGTTCTTTGTTTAATTTTTATCAAAAAATTTGACCAAAAATAAAGACTGGAATGATGTTAAAATAGGGGTTTCAAATGAGATTTAAGCAGAAATATATAGGCACAATGCAGTCACAATAGAATTGAAATTCTGTAAGATTGGGAACTTCATAGAGAACAAGATTTAAAAGTTTGAACTAAATATGATTGGAAAAATCTTCAGTAAAATAACAGGAAAGATAATGTAAAGGAGAACAAAACATGTTTTTTCCGATGATCTTCCTATCATCATATAAAATTTCTGTGTCAAATAACTAAATTTAAAATTGTGGTCCCATAAGGAAGATGAAATACTCTGAGTTGTTTTGTTTTCTTTGGTCCATCAGAAGTTAAAATGTAATCTTCTTAATGAAAAGAGTACCTTTTCAATGAAAAGATGTCGATGCTATTCATATAGATTTCCAAATCCTGAGTGGCTATTAAAATTAATTTTCAAATATTGTTTCCTATAGACTTTCACAAAGAGATGTTTGCCAATCAAGAATATATGAACAAGTAATATTCGTCAGACTAAAGTTTGCCATGATGACATATGAATGTCAAATGTAAAAAATAAAATGTAGAGTATGAATAACGACAGTATAAAAGTCTTCACTTTGTGAAGACAAATAGGAAAGGATCTTCTATGCATGTGAGCTTTAGGTAACAGATTTCTGTTACCAAATAGACTTGGCAGAGTAATGGGCTAGTGAAAATCGAAAGCAAATACGTTGTGTTATCCTCACTGGAGAACAATTAGGAAGAATCATGAAGCATATCTAAAATGTAACATGGTAAGGGGAAAGAAATACATTTATGACAATGACATACAACAACAACTATAATCAAGTTTCAAACCCCTCCAGAGTTTTTTCTTCTCACTCGGAGTAATGCTTCAGTTCTTAAAATAGCCAGTATGGCTCCTCATAATTGTGTCTCTGTTTCCCTCATTTACTCTTTAAGCTCCAACCATACTGGCCTTCCTGTTCTTAGAACACTCTAGCTATACACCTCAGGGCTTCCTTATCTCCCCTTGCCTCTGTCTAGATCATCAGCTTCAAAAAATGCCTGGCTCACTGGTTTCCCACTGCTAGGTTTTGTTCCAATGTCACCATTTCACTGGCACTTTCTGTGGCCAATTTATTTAAAATGGCAACTTCTCCCCAGCCTTCCACACAACCCTATATTTTTGCCACTGATCACCATCTAAAATTGACATTGCTGTATTCCTAGGGCCTAGAATAATGCTGGCACATAATAGGTGATATATATTTGTCATTTTATAGTTATAAATTTATATAATAAGTGATACATAGGATATATGCACTGTAAACTTGCAATATATATTGTATATTAGTATTGTGAATGTGTTTATATATCTTCAGAACATATACATATATATGTAGAATGTACACATTACATATACGATGTGTGCATGTGTATGTTGACTGAATGAAACTTATTGTCCAGTATGCAAGATGGGTGGAAAAAACAAATGGAAAAAACCTAGCTCTAAAGACTTCTCTGTAAGTTTTCATCCTGTTTCTTCTGCCTGCTGGTTATATGACAGATGGAGAAGAGAGACAGGCATTCAGAGCAGAAAGAACCTCATGAGGAGATTTAGATAGCAAAAGAAAAAATATGCATTATTCAAGACATGCCAGAATTCCCAGAGGGCTCACTCCTTTGATTAGATGCAAAGTAACGCTTAGATAAAACTGGAACTATAATTGGATATTAAAGACAACAAAAATTATAAATTTAATTCTATACATTAATACATTCTTTTAAACACTCTATCTTTAAGCAGTTTATTGACCTAAAAATAGATTTATTCTGTTCTAAGATTGCCTTTTGATTATCTGTACAAATGAGAATATCTCTGAAGTGATCTATCTAGAGCTTCATTAAGGTATACCCAACATTAACTTCTATTGAAGTTCAAGAGCTGGCAAAATTTCTCTGTAAAAGGCCGGATAGTAACTAAATTAGGTTTTCTGGTCCATAAGATCTCCACAGGAACCACTCAAAACAACCTTTGAATGAATGCAGCCATAGATGATGTCAGCATCTGAAATGGGTGTGGCTGTGTTTCAATAATATTTTATTTTAAAAAAGCAAAAAAAAAAAAAATCCAAGTTGTGAACTGGATTTAGCAAAAGGGCCATAGTTTGCTAATCCTTGATTTACATAACCATTTGATAATAAGATTAACATTAATGTTTTCTGAATGACATGTGCCAGGAATTGTTCCAGAACTTTATATTTCAGCCTGCAAACAAAACAAAACAAAACAAAATTTCTGAGGTAGAGACAACTATTATACCCTCTGCCATTTTTACAAAAGGAAACTAATTCATAGAGAAATTAAGTAGCTCCCAATAGGTCCTGCACAAAGAAAGAGAGTAGGCTTCCAGATTTGGACAGCCTGATTCCAAGTCACATTTTCAAACAGAGTTCTGCAGGACTTCATATTGTTTATGTTATTAAATAGTTCTTAGAATGAAATATAGTTGTGCCCTGTTGAACAGCAGGGATACATCCTGAGAAATGCATCATTAGGCGATTTCATCATTGTGCTAACATCATCGAGAGCACTTACACAAAGCTAGATGGCATAGCCTCCTACACTCCTAGGGTATAATGTATACCACATTTTTATATGTAGTCCCTGGTTGACCAAAATATTATTATTCAGTATGTGACTGTAATTTAAAACTAGTAAGATATATCACTTATTATCTCCCTCCAATTTCCTCAAATAGAAACTGTAAAATACAATTGAATTGTACATTGGTGGTCACAAAAATTGTGTTAATTTCTTTAAGTCTCTACATCCTCTCCTCCAACTCTGCTAAAATTATTTTTTCTGGATTAACTCTGTGTCCTGTAGCAGATGTTACAATATATAAATAGATAAAATTTGATTTTCTATGAGATATTTTATTTCACTTTTTTATAATCTAAAGAAATTTTCAGGGAAATGAGTAATATAACTATTAACCTTTTCTTTTCTGCTTGACAGACAACAAATTCATCATTTAAAATTAGAGTGAATAGAGCATTTCAGTCAATGACAGAATTATTTTAGGAATATTTCTCACTCAAAGACATCAGAAGCGTCCAAACTGAGGCAGTGAAGATCATGTCAAATTCAGAAATAATATTGTGCCCCAAGAGTGAGGTTACTCAGCAAATGCAGGTCCATTTGATGCCACTGAATAGTCTTCTTTGCCAATAAAGGATTGAGGAAAGCCAAATGGAACAACTGTATTTCACTTACGATGTGGACTCATGGAAATGAACTTTGTGTTGGGTGTTAAATACTGTAAATTTTAGGATTTTATGTTTTAAATAACACCCAAGCTTCATTTCTTGGCTTTCATGATTCATAAGTAGTTGAATTAATTAAAAACTTCAGTCTAGCTGGTTTCTCTAACATAAGAACTTTATTTGGAAAAGTCCATAAATTATGAAACCAAAAACATATAAAATTTTTGTCAAATTGAAATTTACCTATTTCAGTTCTAGATATCTACTATACAACAATACGTATATAGTTAACAATACTACACTGTACACTTAAAAATTTATTAATAGAGTAGATTTCATATTATTTATTCTTAAACACAATTAAAAAATAATATGCCTAGTTGTAAAAGGGTGATAGCTATACTTACAGTCTTATAACTGCTATTTTCCTGGATAAACAAGGACACAGTAACAGAGGAGTAAATTAAATTCTCAACTCATCATTCTGTTCAAGGTTAAAAAAGAAAGAATTTTTTCCTAACATTACAAACCCATTTCCTCATAATGTTTAGAAAATGCCCACCATTATACATGTTATGCATGTGCTCATTTTTTTTCATATTATTCATATCCTTAAAGCAAATATTGCTGTCTGTAATGACAGAACTGTGAATGAATGTACATCATATAAAAATATTTGAGTATTTTAGAGTTTATGCTTAACTTCTATCTTAATGTGTGATTGTTGTCTTGTAACTGTACAGTCTCTTACTAAAAAAAAAAAAAGGCTCAAGTATACCATCTGCAATCATGCATTATTAAAACAATATATCCAAGAAAGAAAATTGTGTTTTATATATTTTTAAGTAGAATTCCAGAAAGTTGATGGAATTGTTCTTTACTCAAATCTAAGACCACAGACTCCTGGTGGACTTATGTTTTCTAGCTGCGTGATTGCCAAATGAACTCACTCTGATTAGCTTTGTAATGGTACTACATGAATGCATGATGATTGCTTAAAATGTACCATTTTTGTGTAATAACACTAATTGTGTAATAACACTCACTTTACAATGAGTAGATAATCACTATTAATTTCTTTGGCATTCACTGTAGTTAAATTAATCAAGATGAGCTCATTTGACTTCAATGTGAATATAATATAGGATGCCATAGGAATTCCATCATAATTTAACTGTAAATAATGTTTATTGATTGTGAAGCACCATGAGCTTCCCTCACAAAGTGTAAAGGCCTTCACAGCTGTCTCCCAAATGTGAATCACTGTCCCTCAATTTTTGGTAATAAATGTTTACTAAAATATAAGAAATTTAGGGAAAAGCTTATTCAAGCTAAAAACATGTTTTTTGTTTTCTTTTTTAAAGATGATTAAAATGTTGCATGTTAGTTACGTGGTAATATTGATAAAAGAGGAAAATCGTCCCATCAGTTTGAAGGCACGTTTGCCAGTAAGATGATTAAGTGATATGTCAAGACAACGATTTGCAGGGTGTGTACATTGCTAGCTATATGATTTTGGCAATTGCCCTCTGTAAGCATTAAATTTCTCACCTCCAAAATGAAAATAAGTTTAGTGTCCAAATTTATAGGAGTTTCAAGAGAATTATAGATTGAAAAAGCATTAAGCACAATGTCTGGGACTTAGTAAATGCTTAATAAAAATAACTTATTAATAATAAACAAGTAGATGATCTATGCAATCTTTGTTATTTAAAACATCTGTAATAATTTTAAAGCTTTATTTTTGTAGGACTATTAAATTAGCCAACTTTAGCTCATTCCAATTTTTTTTTCACCATCAAGAAAGATTTCCTCACAAATGGTAAACTTTTGGCTCTGTAGCAGGCCAAACTGGGTTATTAAGACAGCCACATGCTGCATATCTCCACATTCTCTGTCACAATGTTTCCTGTGTATTTCAAGCTGCTATTCATATCAATGAGCTATTCCGTGTTTTTTTTTTCTTTTCATCCATCTTACCTTGTTTCAATTTCCTTGAGTTAATCAGAGAAATACTTCTTCCCCAAAGTGCCTTGTTTAAAGCACTTTGCTATGTCAAGATAAGTAATGTCATTTATAACAGAAGAAGAACATTGTTTGTCCAAAGAAAGCAAAATAACCCCTTGCAAACTGACAGGTATTCCTGTTTGCTGACTGGATGAATTTAAATTCCGTTGTTTGGCACACACTTCCTTGACAGCTTTCATTCTGTACTGGGTGCTGCTTCTGACAACGCTTCTTTGCATATGCATGTCATTAAATAATTGCCTTTGCACTTTATTTATGTTTCCTTTAGCTGTGTAAATATTTTTCAACTTGTAAAGATTCTTTTTTCTTTGGACTCAATCTAAAATATAGTCTACGGAGAAAGTAATGCCCGATGAATCTTTTGTTTGTTTTCTGTTTTCTTATCTGTTAGAGGAAATTATTGTTGTAACACATGACATCATGATCATTAAGTCTCCAGGATTTACTGATATTTTTTAAAAATTGGAGAAAAGTTTATTTAAAGTCAGAAAGGATTTTTTTTTCTATCTCTTCAATAAAATGATCAAGAGTAAGATTTTCTTCTTCTTTTTTGCACAATGGTAGCATAATCTATTCCAGCACATGAAGTCACTCGAAATTACTGTAGAAATAAAGTAATTCTTATGTCAGAATGGAGGATACAATATAAAATAATGGTTAATAAAAATACATCTTAGAAATAGGAAGTAAGATTAGAGGTGACATATTATTATCAGCCACAAGGAATTCTTCAGGCAGCCAGGAAAAAAACACACACACAGCTTTTCTGGTTTTGTCTTCATACCAGACTTCCATTTACTAATGAATTCAGAAGTAATTGTCACCTTAGGGCTCTTCTGAGTAGCATGAATTAGGGTTGGATAGTTTTAAACACTACTATAGGAGGGCAACCTGCAGTTTGTGTACTTTGCTGCCTGAAAGAAAGCCCAGAGGCAAACAAACTCACAGGAATTTCTCGGGCTTTTAAGTGCAATTAAAAAATTTTTTTTCTAAGAACTCTAGTTTAATTTTAACCTACAGTACATGAACCTTATTACTGTTCAATTATCAGAATCTGGTCACCTACTTAGCTATATAAGCACACAAATCTTTTTTATATGATTTGTCATCCAAGATAATCATGTCATCCTATTTGCTCAGGACAGAGGCTCTTGATGTCTTAGGGTGATACCTCAACCATTAAGTAAAAACAAGGGTGTAAGTTACAACTATGGAAGCACACAGCTAACACACTTGATTGATTAGTTTATGGGATAAATAAAAGATGGTTTTAAATAGTCGTGGGGCAGATATTTGTGGGATATAGCTCAGAGATTTGTGGTTCCAAACCTTTAAAGTGCTTTTATCTGTATGAAATTACTGAAGTGGCAATGGAGTTCATGCAATTTAACAGTTATTTCAAGACTGTGGGAAACTATTAGCAAATATAAGTGATTGTTACTAAGAAAGATTCTATACTAGCCCATGATGTCTTTTTTTGTTCCAAATCTCTCCCATAATTTTGGAATATTTATATGATAGACAAAATTTGTCACTAATTTTTTTTTTGTCTGTAATACAAGCTAACTAGAATGCAAACTTCCTACAATATATAAACTTCATAGGGTTAAAAATGTCTCTTTGTTTTTGCTTTGTGACATATCTTGAGAGTTAGAACAATGCCTGGAATATATCAAGGGCTCAATAAATATGTGTTGATTGAATGATATGTCTTTAAGACATTATGTGGTGCACATCTTTCCTCAGTATGAGACTAGTCACTTAAGCATTGATCTCCTTGTAAAAAGAATTATCTAGTTCTTCTAACTATGAGATGTCAAAAGAAAGTTTGCATTTCTTTCCTCTATTTCTATAGAGACTAGGCACAGTTACTCTGTATTGTGAATTAGTTAAGCACAAGGGCTCTGTAGCCAGATTAGGTTCAAATTTCAGCTCCACCTTTCACTAATTGTGTTACTGAGGTCATACAAAATTCTCTGTGCTTCTCTTGCCATAGCAGAAAAGGATTTAATAAGACTACCTCATCAAGTGATGAGGATTCATTTTAAAATATATAAAAAGTAATCTCTATTTCCCACCCTAGAACACAGCTTTTTAGAGTCAAAACCTTGCCTTATTTACCTTTGTATTCCTAGAAGACATTGTCTAATACGTGGATGTTCATAAAGCATATTTATGCTGATTGATAAATGACTCAACGAATGAGTAAATGAATGAATAAATGCCTCAGTATGCAAGTAGTTGGCTTCTATATGCACAGATTATACTTTTTCTTCTCTACATACACTTAATTATTTGCTCTAAAAATATTATACAAAATAAAGATTCAAAGTAAAGAAATTTCTTATTTTCACCGTAATTTCTGAATTCTAAAAATTTAAAGAGTGTACGTTTGTGTATCTATGCTAGAATATTGTAACATTTTCTCATAAATATCTTTCAGGCTTTGTAATTTCATCAAAAAGTAATATTATATAGAAAAAGTAAAAATTCCAAACATGAAAATGTCTTGATAAAAATAACATTTTCATAAAAGGTATTTGATAAAGAGGTTTCTTATTTTTGCTTCTATTTATGATTAACATTAGAAAGTACTGTTGGAAATTATATGTGCTATTATAAAGATAAATCCCTAAGATAAATAACCCCTTATTATTCAGGATATTCTATCTCAATGAAACTTTAATGTTTGGCACAATGTGCCTAAAGTTTAGGTCACTTGATATTCAATTACGAAATTTAGAGAACTCCTTTCTATATTAAAAAATATTTAAGATTCTTAGATATTGTAAAAGAGGATTTTGAACAGTAATTCTCTCTACTTTCTTCATCACAGAATTTATTTATGTATATTAAAACTCATAAGTTTATGTAGCAATATGTTTAGGTCATTCGCAAAGTTATTGTTATTTTATATTGAAGAATCATATATGTAATTTCTTTGGGGAGCAATATTTTTAAAATGTTGATGCACTTCAAGTCACTGAAAATGTCAAATGCTTTCAAAACTGTGAGAGGCAGATTCATGTTCAACAAAAACTTTCAGGATTTCAATCTTTAAGTAGCAAAACTGAGATTTGATGAAATTTTTCTACCCTCTGTTATTAACTTTTCAGCACCTATGACATTTTGACATATCTTTTCTATGATCACAAGCATTTATATATTATTTTTCAATCATTCTTTTTTATATTAATAAAAGAAATATAATGACCTAATTCAATACAGTCAAAGAAAATAATACAGTTTCATTATATTAAGAATCTATTAATTTTGGTGTTGTGTCATTTTATAGTCAATTAAAATAAAATGTGAAATCTTTGGGTACATTTTAAAAATCTGACCAAAACAATGGAGAAAGTCTTGCATATTTTTTAATCTTAAATTATCAAAATCCAATGACTTTTTAAAAATTCAGTCGATAATGTAATTATATGGCAAATTAAAATAATGGATGTTATTTTTTCAGGTTTAGTAAATATTTTTTTGTTGACAACTGGGTTTTAGGTGAAACGTGGGTAAGCATTTTATATATGCTGAGTAGTTTTTTTAAAAAAGAAAAGCTTCCTAATTTATACGTTCAGCCTCGTAGTGAGTTAATGGTTTGGCTCACATACTGTCATTTCATTTTTGTAGATTTTTGAAAAAAATTTGTATTTCTTATGAAAGTAATTTGTGTTCTTATAAGTTACATTGGGCACAACTCAAATAAATAAAATGTCTCAATCCAAAGCAATGAAAGCATTATATAACTTAGGTTTTTGTTATTGTTGCTTATTTTAATTTTGGGATAGGCTTGCTAGTTTGCTCTTGTTTAATGTTATTAAACTGATGACAAAGAGATCAATGCACATCGTTTAACTACCACATTCTCAGAAATTTTATTTAAATCTATAATTAACTTTAAAATTTTTTCTTGTCAAAATCACTTACAAATAAATATTTTACATTAAAAGCAGAGACTCTTCAAAAATTGCATGAAGTTATATTCATTTATTCAAAGGTTTTAGTTCCGATGATTGTCCTAGCTAAAAATAGTGTAGTCTTCATAATGTTCATTTTAGAGCTGATGGATGCCGGGATCTGTTTATGAAATGTAAAATAATTGATAACATGAAGAGAAAGAACAGTCTCCTGTAGAGATTAAGTGTCTTTATCACCAAGACTAGCTTGCATTAGATGTGTTTGGAATAATAGATTCTTCCAAACTAGCATGATATTCCAATGACAGTCTTTATCTTCCATTGTCAGTTAAAATATGGGGAAAAAGTTTCCTTGAAATTTCCCCAAAGTACCAGATATATTGCAATTCCCAGTTGTACTTCGTTTGCAAGGCAGAACTGGAATCAGCTAGAATACTAAACTACTTAGTCATACAACAGTGACCAGAGAATTTCACAAATGTGAACTCGCCCACTGTGTTCTTCCAACCACATCTCCTAAACTATTATCCAACATTTGAACATTGAAGCTTTCCTATCTCTAAAAAAAGATACACTCTGATATATGTTAATGTTTCATTTTAATAGTATTCTTGTCTAGTGTTTAAGAAACAATTTTAAATGTTGTAACCACAAGGGGTTTATTGAATACATTTGAGTAACAGCTGGTAAAATTTTCAGATTCTGAATATACATGCACATTTTAAGCTTTGTGTATCTTTTGCCAATATACTAAGAATATATAATTTCAAAAAGTTATAGTACCTGTCATAAAAATATTTAAGTTTTTAAAAAATATTTAAAATAAAATTGAGTTAATAAAATCACTACTAAAATATTACTGTTTGAATTTACTAACTTTTATTGCAAATATATGTAATGATATTTGCTTAATTAGGAAAACAAATTTTGTAATGGTTTATGTATACAGTACAAACTAAAATATAACAATAATATAAGTTCAATGAAAGGTGAATTTTATATATGAAAGATCTCTGATCGTAAATATATATTATAAGCAATAAATACTACTTCTGGCTTGCTACAAATTAAAACAAATTTATTTAAAAATCACATGGGTTTTGACAGAAGTAGTTAAGATAATGCAAGAAATTTGACTTTCTGATTCTTCATTTTTATTATTTTTAATTCAAATTAAAATGGATATACAAGGAGTATATTAGATTAACAGAGCTAAACAGTAAGCATATAGGTTCTCTTATATCTATTTTCAAAACTAAAAAAGAATTGGACTACTTAATTAATAATATTCTCAACCTAGCATTACCGGATTCTTATGTCTATACAAATATTAGATAAAATTCCAACTATATATATTTAATTTAACTTTCATTATATTTTTACATTTATTAATGATACTTAAAGATCAAATAATAAATATCATTGAATGCCAGATTAGGTCTTTCTTAATTTATCTCTCTGCTTCTCACACTTATAACATTAATTCTGCCCACTGTGTACCCTCCACCACTTTGATGTTGTCCTCTACTTAGAATTCTTGATTACTTCCTTGCCACCTAACATGATGCATCCTTAAAAATATGGTCATTTTTCTCACTCATTTATTCATCTATTCATCCATTTGTTCAACAAGCCTCCTTAGAATTCCTACTAAGTGGCAGGTGCTTGATCAGAGCTTCAGTAGTGAACAAGATGCAAGTCTTTCCTTTGAGAAAGACTCTTCAAAAGTTTAGAACTTTCCTTGAGACATATAATGTGGAAGAGAGTTCTCTGTTCTGTAGAAATGTTATAGCTCTCATAGTCTGTGAAATTTTTCTCACTGAGTTTATCCAGACATTTGTTATAAGAAGTATCATTTCATGACATACCTCTTTTCTAAAACTAAATCACAAACACCTTATCCATAACACCACAGTCAGTGGGGACATTACACTCAGTTGGAGATTAATAAATATTTGTGGAATGTTCTCTCTGCCCAAATTTCCTTTCCCCTAGATATCTATTTTACCTAATTTCTCACTTTATTTAGATTTCTGCCAAAGTATGACCTTATCAGAGGGGCTTTCAAAATGACACTCTCTAAAATAGTACTTGATACCTCATCACCCTCTGTTCTCTTACCTTGTTTTACTTCACAGTACATACCAACTACCTGGCACATGAAATATTTCTTAAGTATTTCCTTCCCCCCAACCATACTATAATGTATAATGTAAATTCTATGAGATCATGTACAACTATGTTATATATCTCATAGTGGCTGGCACATGTGAGATGCTCAATACATATTCATGGAATTAATAAGAGTTGTTTATTATTTCCAGCCAAAGGTAATATTTTATTATATTTTAGTTAAAAGTAAAAGATATAAGGGAAATAAATTTCATTCTAATCTATAGAGTATACTTTTTTCTTAAAGTTAATAAAATATTTAAAAATTATTTCAAAATTTATAACTAGATTTTCAAGTACAAGGAAATGTGCTAAATGTTGATTGGATCATGAAAATATGAACTGTCTAACTCTAACTTGAACACTGACAACTTTCTATCCTGATGATAGTATGTATATTTTTAAATGCCAAGAGCAAATTTAACTGTAGCTGTTGGAATGTAGAAAGTCTTAATTTTGTTCACATATTAGTTTTTTAGTGTCCTTAAAAAGTTAGTAATCTGGTTGATATGTATACTCCATGATAATTCTTTATAAGTCTCTTATTGCATCATTGTTCCTGAAATTGCCCTATCTTATTCTCTCAAACATACATAGGTTTATGTCATGCATTATATATTCACAGATATCTTATATGGTGCATTTCAACATGCAACACAGACTGAGCAGATGGTACATTTTACAGTTTCATTTAAGCTGTGAAATAATAGTTCTAGAATTTGAATACAAATTTTTGATGCTAAATTTGTAAGTTTAGATTTTTTTCTAATATGTTATCACATTTGATCCATCTTTAAGGGATGGGCATATAAAAATATTCTCAATAAGATCTGCTTATATTTAGATAATTCTAATAATGAAAATATAGCTGATTAGATTCATTTTTAAAAGTTGGTTCTAAGTCAACCAAAAAAAAAAAATTCATTAGTCAATTTTGGTAATTTAGTTAACAAATAAATATTATCCAAATCACTATAGATATCTTAAAGCAAAAACTTTAAGTGTGAATCTAGTCTGTCTACTGACTTTTTTTTCTTTTTTGGAATCTGAAGACAATAATCTATTTTTTATTCCTTCCTCTTAGTAATAATTTTGTTGCTTACTTCCATAAACATATATTGTACTTTTCCTCTTGGGGTGGTAACTGGCAGCTGGTTATGGCTTTATGTAGTGGTTTCTTCTCTTTCATTTTGGAGACCTTATTACTAGAGTGACACATTTTTTTTTTTTAGTTATTTTTATTTTATTTTATTTTTTAGGAAACACTATCTGCTAGTTAAGAGATTTCTGTTTTTTTGACTAATTTCTCCTCTTGTAGGTCATAATAACTTTTTTATGATTGTACTTCATTGGTCATTTTATCACCCTACATTAAAGATGACTTCTGTATAGAAAGTCTCTTAATTATAACATCTGTTATAACTAAATAGAAGGTTTCATATAATTGTTTTTCTACTAAATGTTTTAAAATAATTCTGCCCTTAAGAAAAAAAATAGAATCAAATGTTTTATAATTATATTTATGTTAAATCTTAAAGTTATTTATTTATAAAATGTTGAAATTTATCCAAAGTGTTTCCATATTTGCATGGTGGTGGTAGTGGGGGGAGCAATTCATGCTAGTCTAGTCTGCCATGTTTCTAAATGACTCAAAGTCTCTTTTTAGTTCTATTTAATTCTCTTCTCGGATAAATAACTGGATGTCTTAGTTTTCCAGTCCACATTGTGGGATCATGGTAAATGTTTATCACTAAAACTCCCAAGCTTGGTGACCTATATTTAAGAGAGGAAATACCAGGCAAAAGTCTCTTAAGTTGCAGCACGAAGAGAAACAGGATTTAATATTCACTTCTATTCATCCATCCTACACCTGTTTCTATCTATAACCATGGACATGATAGCTGTGGGGAAATATAGTTCTCAAAATATGACAGGCTCCCAAACAAAAATGTGCATGCCCACTGCCACTGGGGCCCCTAGAGTTCCATTTTAATTGCTTTTCACTGAATATTTACATCCACTTGATTATTGTGTTGCTGTTACACAAATGTCTCAAAAGTCTAAATCTCTTTATGACATCTCTATACTTAAAAATCAAGCAAAGAATTTCCATCACCTCAAAATAAAGTTCCAAATATTTTTCAAAACAAAAGATTGTTGATAATTTGGATCAATCTTTCTCTATATTCATGTATTTTTCTTTCCTTTAGCCATATTTAACTACTTAAATTTTCTTTAAAAACAACTGTTATTTCTATTGATTTGCCTATCCCGAACATCCCACATGAATGAAATCATACAATATGTGCTCTCTGGAGATTGACTTCTTTTTTTTAATATATATATTTTTAATTACAGTTATACAACATATTCGTTTCAAGTGTATGGGGAGTGAATGCTAATGAGATTTCTTTTGGGCATGATGAAAATGTTCTTAGATTATGGTGATGATTACATAACTGTAAATATGCTAAAAATCATTGAAGTGTACTTTTTAAACAGAATTATATTAAATGTAAAGCGTACCTCAATAAAGCTGTTTAAGATTTAACAAATGACTATTAGCTAATTTTCATGACTAATGTTATAATATCTTTATTCTCTTGAATCTGCTTACTTTCATTTCTTTAATCCTTTTAATCCAGAAATTCTAATATCTTTTAATTGGGGGCATACAATCATGAGACAATATTTGATAATACCTCTTTCCCGATGGGTGCAGTTTTAATTAGGTGTTCATCAAGTGTGCTCCCATTACATAACTTTATATCTATTATCCTGGATTATAATTATTGGTTAAACTTTTCTTTCTCCACATTACATTTTGTGTTTCTTGTTAGGAGGAATCATGTCTTAAGTATATTTGTATTTTCTATCCCTGAAAATGGACACATTTAATAAATGTTTCTCCAATGTATTTATATAATATTTAAAATATACATTTATAAAGAACTCTTAAAACTCAACAATAAGAAAACAAGCAACCTGATTAGAAAATGAGCCAAAGAAATTAACAGACACTTCGCCAAATAAGATATACAGATGGCAAATAAATATATCAAAAAGTACTCCACATTATATGTCATGAACAAAATGCAAATTAAAACAATGAAATACTATTACATACCTATCAAAAGGGCCAAAAGCCAGAGCACTGACAACATCAAATGCTGGCAAGGATATGGAGGATCAAGAATTCTCATTCATAGCTGGTGGGAATGCAAATTGGTACAACCACTTTGGAAGACAGTTTGGCATTTTCTTATAAAACTAAATATGCTTTCACCATACAATCCAGGAATTATGCTCTTTTGGATTTTCCTAAAGTAGATCAGAACTTATACCCATACAAAACGTTAAACATGGATGCTTATAACAGCTTTATTCATACTTGCCAAAACTTGGAATGAATACATGTGATTCATAATTCATGAAAATACTATAGTATCATTAAGCGCTAAAAAGAAATGAGCTATCCAGGCTGAAAAAAAAAAAAAAAAAAAAACAGAGAAGAACCCTAAATGCATATTGCAAAGTAAAAGAAGCCAATATGAAAAGACTAAATACTGTATGATTTTAACTATATGACTTTATAGAAAAAATAAAACTTGGAGACAGTTAAAAGATCAGAGGTTGCCAGGGGCTAGAGATAAATAAGCAAAGTACAGAGAATTTTTAGGGCAATGACACTGCTCTGTGTAATACTATAATGGTGGACAATGTCACTGATACATTTGTCCAAACCCACAGAATGTATAACACCAAGAAAGAAGGCAGTCAGAGAGGAAAGGAGTGAGGGAGAAAGGGAGAAAGGAAAGAAAGGAGGAAAGAAGAAGGAGGAAGAAAGAAAAGAAAATACTAAGAAGGTAGTGTCATTACAGATAATTGTATTACTATTTCCAACTATTTATCTCTCTTCTCAGCTACTGGTTCCTTGTCGCCATGTGATTACAATGCTTCCTGTGGGAACTTTTCTTTTCCAGAAATATCAGTCTTGGCCATTGGCCTGGATTTGACTAGTGGAATGTAAATTAATTTTGTCTAAACCTCCTAAAGATATAACAAAAAAGTAAACCTCAGACTAGTATCACTTATAAATATAAAATTCTGCAATGAAACATTAGCAAATAAAAATGCATTATCTTGTAAAAAGAAAAAGTCACCATAATTACATAATATTTATTCCAGATATGTAAGAGGGTCAATACTATAAATATCATAATAGAATTTATTTTATAAATATATAAAAAAGATAAAGATCATATTATGTCTTCCATGTTCACTGAAAATGCATTAGATAAAATTTAGTAATTTAAAAATAAATCTTTAAAAAATAAGGAGATATATACTTATTTAATAGATAAAGTATATCTATATCCCCAACTACCAACAACATGCTTAAGAATTTTCTCTGAAGGAACAAATAATAATAATTCCCATGACTAATTCTATTATTTAACAATGCCCTGATAGTAATTGCCAATGTAATTAATAAGAATCATTATAAAATATATAAATTAGAGGAGAAAATAAGTACCATTATTCACAAATGATGTGATTTTGTACCTGAAAAACCAAAAGGCCTCATTTTTTTTAATTACAAAAGTAAAAAAAAAAAAATAAGGTTGTCAGGTAGACATATAAAAATCAATTGTCACTATATTTGCAAATAATATCTGACTAGGAGATAGGTTAAAAAAACTTCATTTATAATAACAAAAACAATGTAATGTTTAGGGATAAATTTAACAATAAATATATGAAAGCTATATGAAAGGATATGGAATGTTATTAGTCACTAAATAAAAAACAATTATTACAATAACAAAACAACAAAATCCAAATATGTAAAAAAATAAAAAGGCTTACCACGTTTTCAGAAAAAAAAAGACTGAATACTATAAAGATGTAAGTTCTCCAAAAGAAAATCTAAATGTAGCTTGATTTAAAAAAAAAAAAAAAGTTTTTTTTTTTAATTTTAATAAATTACAGAACTATTCTAAATATCATTTGGAGTAAAAAATGACAAGCAAGAACATCTGGGAAAAGTCTAAATTAAAAGAGAATAATATGATAGAATTCATATTAAAACATACAGTATCATTAGTGAAACACTGCAGTTCGGTGTCTGTATAGGAGTACAGACAAATGGAGAAATATGAAAAGTCAATTGAGAGGCCAAAATAAATATTAAAATTTAGGGTATAACAAAGGAGGCATTTAAGTTAGTATGATAAAATAATGTTGATACATTTGAATAATGAAAAGTAAATTGAATAACACACCTTATGCAAAAAAAAAAAAAAAATTCCAGAAAATAAATGTAATATTTACAAACAGGAGCTATGCAAAGCATTAAATGAGGACACAGATTGTTTATAATAATATAGAAATAGATGATGACACAAATATTGACATATAAAGTACATAAAAATAGTTTCCTGGAAGAAAAACAGTAACAAATCAAAATATAAATGACAAACTTCAGAAAATTGTAACTTAAATCACAGGTAAAAGAGTAATTTTCTTACTATATAAACCAGAAATAAAACCAATAATAAAATTCCCAAATACCCAGTAGAAAAATAGTCTAAACAAGCACAAATAATAGATGCTAAAAATCACTCTTAAACATATGATATGTATTAGCTCTAATCATGATAAGAGAACAAAGCCTAATACATAAATACAAAACTTCTGTTTTTACTACTCAAATTGGCAAAAATTTAAAAGGTTGATAACAGAATAGAGTAATGAGAATGTTTAGAAACAAGAACTCATATACATTGCTGGTGAATGTGTAAACTGGTAATAGCCTTTAGTGAGTGTTCTAATATTGATCCAAATTTAGTATATGTATGTATGTATGTATGTGTGTATATATATATATATATATATATACACACATACACACACACACACACACACACATACGTATGTGTATATATATATACTTGGTCCTGTAGTCTCCATTTCAAAGAATACATTTTACGAATTTATTCATTTATGTCAGACATTAGCATTGCTTGCAATGCAGTTTATACAAAATTTATTAAATAATACAACAGATACGAGCAGTAGAATATGATATAGTTTCTAAAAGTATCAAAATAATACTATGTTGGCTTGAGTGGAAAGATATCCAAAATTTTGTTTAGTGAAAAATGCAATATGCTAAAGAAAGTACATTATTATGCTGTTGTTTACCAAGGAAGGAAAGAAAGAAAAAAGGAAGGATAGAAAGAAAGAAGAAAGGAAGGAAGGTTCATTAACTGAGACATTAATGAGAAATAAAATAATAAAAATTGAAAAGTCGCAATATTTTTGAAATGCTAAAAAACAGCAATTTAAATTTGGGGAGGGAAATGATATAATGAAATTGGTTAAGATAATAGAGCCAGATTGGATAAATTACAAAAAATGCTCTCTCTACAGAAGATGGATATGCTCCAAGAAGGGGAATTGTGAAGCTGGATTGCAAAGTTAAAACGGAGATATATTTCAGGCTGTAGACAGAGTCTTTAGCATTTTGAAATTTGTTCTAGGATATGTATTGCCTATTCAAAAATTAATTAGATTAAAAAAATAAATTGAAAAAGTGTAGATATTTTTCAAATTGAATTTTGAATTGGATAATAGAAAGAATTAAAATCCTGAATCTACCATTTACAAGCAAAATTACCTTGGGCACGTTATTTAACTCCTTTGAATTCCAGATTCTTTGTTTATAAAATTGGAATCAAAATATTTCTAAAATTCCTTTCCTGGGCTGTACTTATGCACATGAATATGTAAATATGATCTATATTAATAACCCCAAAGTTACTGAACTATATGAGAACTGTTTTTTATTTTTGGAATTTTGCGCAAGCTTGGGTAAATCTATACATACAAAATCTATTGTGTATATAAGTGGAAATAAAATGTGAAACAAAAAAGGCTCTTTCATTCATAATCCCCAAATCTTAAAACAACAAAATAATACTAGGAAATTATTAAATACACAATGTGTAATAAAATAAGAACTGTTTATAATTAACTATTTTGTTTTATATTTTATATTTTTATAGTTCTTAATTTAAGACTCAAAGAAATAAATAATCAAGACTTTAAGAACCATTTCAAAAGCTTCATGTCACTTGCTCCCATTGTTGAATCCTTAAATTCTAAACTTTAACTAGGTCTGCAGTACACTGTGCTTCGATAAGGTTTTCAACACATTTGAATATGCCTATCTTCTGCTTACATTATCTTATCCCATGTTCTACCCCCACCCCTGCTCCTCCACTTCACCAATTTACATTTGCCTTCAGCTAGTCACTTCTTCCCAAAAGCTTTTCCTAGTACTGAGTCCAACCACCTTCATACATGCCACATATCACCCATATCATCTATTTTTACTCCCACTAGTAATAATTGGAATAACATCTTTATTGAGTTTTTACTATATGTTGGCACGCTGCTAAACATTTTGCATGAATTTCTCATTTATTGCTCTAAACATACCTCAAAACATCTGAACTATTAATATTTCCATTTTGCAAGTATGGAAAATAAGATTTGGAAAAGATAAGTAATTCGTCCAAGGTCACGAGGCTGAAAAGTAGATCTAGGATGCAAAAACACAGGTTGCTTGACTCATTCTAATGACTTTCCATAATTCGCACTCATTTGTGCTTACTTGCATTTCTCAATAAGTTTTAAAGTTTCCTTAGACCCAAGATACTACTGTTTCTTATTTTACCTGCAATACCTTGCAAAGTCTGCCATCAAGGTGTGACTCTCACTGATGCCCATTGAATTCCAGGTCATAGATTGTGATGGAATTTTGAATGAATTAGGAGCCAGAGAATTATAGATGTTATCCAATGAGAGATCAGGCAACAAGATAAAAATAGGAAATTTTTAGTCATCCTTCATGAAAGAGCTGCTTATTAAGTATCTGGTATCTGACACTTTTGAGAGTGGCTCAAGGTGTGACTACATAGCCTACATCATTATTTGCTTTGTGGCTCCTAGGAAAGTAGTATCCCTATCAAGGAATGGGAATGTTGGTGTCTGAGAGGCTAAGGACAATGACAATGGTATCAACAACACAGTCAAGCAATATTCCATATCATACCCACACACACTACTTCTGAGCCTTACATACCACAAGACAGTTCAGTAACATTTCATAAATGTATAAATACATTTTAAAATAAATAATATTTAAAAAATAAAATATATGCTGTAATAAAATTTTATAATGAATAAATAAAAGCATTTAACTATTAAATATATATAAAATACATCATATATTATATATCTATATATATTCATATAAAAAGCTAGAATATATATCTGGAAATAATAGAAATCTCAATTATAATTTTGATTTCGAATTACCTCTTTTCTCTGATTAGGCTTATATTTCTCTTCTTAATTATGCTGTTTAGCATTCATGATACTTTTCTATGTGACTAAACAATTTTTATGGCTTGTCTTTCTATATTTCCTTCTGTTAGGGTCCTTATTAATATATTCAGAAAATGCCCACTTTTTTATAACACTTGTTTAAATATTTTAATTATTATCTTTTACAATTCAATATGCGTTACAAAATATATAGTACATATGCATCCCTCTAGAGCTGATATATTGCCAACCTTACTCTATGTGCCCCTTTCTGCTGAATATTTTGTCTTCTCTGTTCAGTTTCTGGATATTTTGGCCATTTATCTAGTGGAAATAAAAATTTTGGTTGTACTAAGAAGCAATGGGAGGGAAATTTACACCATCTTCTCTTAGTGGGATGAGTAAATTCCAGAATGAGTAAAAGTTGAAAATAGTAATGTGTATAAAATAATACCTACACATTTATGCAAATATATTAAACATTAATTTTGCCTATAGCAGCTCAGAAGCATGAGTTTTTAACTGTTATAAACATATTTTTGTGGGGGTTACTTATAGACTAATTAACAAATAAAGGATGCTGAAATGTGTGTATGTGTGTGTGCGTGTGCCTATGTATGTAGGTTTGCATATATGCCTCAATAGACTAAGAACTAGTAATGCAAAAATAAACTATGTGACCCATTTAGTCCACTTATACATTTTAAAAGGATATATGAATACAGTTACTTAACTATATTCCAGTATTCCAATGTATACATATCTGTTTATGTATTGCCATTCTCTAAGGCTTATAAATTCTAAAATATTTTATTTGAAAATTAAAAAATTAAATTGAGACTAAAAAGTATTTGTGGTTTACTGAGTTAAATAACTAGTTAATTTTACTATACTATAGTACTAAAAGGTTACTATATTAGTTATTTGGCAACATTGTAGAAGTAATTAGTTGAATTTATTTTTCCTTTTCATATCAGTCTTTAAGTACATCTAGATGAATGTACTCTGTTAACATTCTAGATGAATATTCACATAAACATATAAAGAAAAATAGGTAAAGTATGAATTTAATATTATATTTTCATCATGCATCACCATTTGTTCTTGCTCACTGTATGTATATTTTGAACTGAGAATCTAGGTTTATATTCAAGAGAACATTTCAAAAATTTATTTCTACCTAGTATAGCTATGTATAGATAAATTTTAAACCAGATTTTATTAATAATATTCTCACTATATGTATAATAGGCACTTAGCCAATAATGAAGCTTTCTGTACACTATATTAAGTATGTATTATATAAAACTGTATAGTAAAGTATCGAAAATATAGTTGTAAGCAGGACTTGGGTAAATGTTTTCTGTTATAATTGTTCTAATTTTATATCATCATTATTAATGATTTCATAAGCATCCAATTCTTTCTCCCACCTGAAATGAGAAATGAGCAATTATTCAAGGCCATAAAAATTTAGTATTGAATATAACTGTACCCATTATCTTAAAACTGAACTTATCCTTTGGGTACAATTATTCTTTGCCTATGACACAAATTTTTTCCTATGTTATTATAATAGTAAATTTTACCTGTAGTAATATAGCTCCTTAAGGTCTTGGTCAATTATTGAGTCTTCTAACTTATTCATATTATCTTATTTATGTATTTTTTCATGCATGTTATTTATCAGCTGTCTCTTTTTGTTTTTGTTATGAATTTAGTTGTAATAAAGAAATATTTTACAGGAGATATGGTTTATAATTTTTTTAAAAGCCTCGTTCCACCAGTTTACAGTATTAATAGCTTGAAGCTATGTAAACGAGAACAATATCAGACAATGGTAAGAAAAATAAAACCTCTCTCAAGATTAGAAACTTCAGGAAAAGAAACATACCAATGTAATATGCAGTCGATATTTTGTATTTTGTTGATATAATTTGAGGGTGAAAAAAAAACACGCAAAAAATGAAATGAAAATCTACCCTAACCTTTTAATAGTAAGAATTCCTAAGAAATATTTTAAAATTTCAAGGCAAAATCTTTTCCTAAATCTTGGCATTTATACAGAAAACATCGTGAATGATATTTTATTTCTAAAACTATGTAAAAAAGATAAACAAGAAAGAGAGTTCTTATTCAAAAGCTGAATATTTTGTTTCAAAAATTGAGCAGGTGCTACAACTGGCAATAATGGGCCAGATTATTAGACCAACTCTCTCACTGATAACAATCAGAAAGGCTAGACTAAATGTTTAATATAGGTATTTAAAATGATCAGAAAGCTACTAAGGATTCAAAGACTTGTGAGGTCAACATTCTGAATACAACAGAAGACCAAACTCCTGAATCTTACTTTTGAAACTATTTTTTTTTCTTGAGGTATTTACCAATTCAAAGGTAAAGTCTAAGAAACTAAGAGTCTTAACAAAAGCAAAGGGTGAAGAGTAGAGAAGTTGGCAGTAAAGACTTAGAAGATTCCAAAAGCTAAGGGGACACAAATGGTAGTTCAGAGCCTGCAATATTAAAAGAAATCTGTGAAAATCCTAGACTTCTTAGGGACCCGAGAACTGCATTGTAGGAATGAGAGAGAATTACAAACACACAAGAGCTTACAAATACTGAGGTCCAGCTTTGAGTCAGTTCAGTCCTTGTCTAGGGTGGCTAACTGATTTTCCTGGTACAAGAGAATAATCACTTTCACCATGCCTATTGAACCTTGGACTGAATATCCTTGCCAATGAAATGAGCTAAGAGAAAATTTGTTTTTGTAAAAATACTTGACATTAATAAAAAACTAGAAAAATATAAAAAGTACCAAGGACTTTAAAATTTTCCCAAATCTCATCATTTATAAATATTGTTTATAATACATATCTCCACAGACATATCCCCTAAATAGTATTTTTATATTATTGTGAAATATAATATAGATACAAAAAATACATGAACATATTATACAAATAATTATAAGGAAAATAATTGTTTTGACTAACAACATAAAATAGTGAAATTAGATCAGCTGTATTATAAATTAGAAATATTTAAAAATAATTGGATGTCATAATTTTATAAAATGTGATGTATAGAATAACTGCCACCCTTACATAGATTCAACCTTTTTAAATTGGACTCTTTTGAGATCCCTCAAAATGATTTTTGATTTTATGCTTTTTCTGTTGATAATTTTTTAAGAAGTCCAGTTTGATATATGGTTGAAAGAAATATCTCTTGTAGATAACTTATCTTTTTTTCTCTGATAACTACTTGTAGGGATGTTAAGGTTATCATAAATGTAAAAGTAATGTAAATATCTTAATTTTTTTAAATGGGACAAAGCATTTATGGCTGTAAAATTAAAATCATGGATAATTTATTTTGGTAAAGATATAATAGTTGTAATTCTTGCAGATGCAGACTCACGAACTTATGAAAATTCTATAAAATGTTGTTTGACCAAGGTTTTGAATTGTTCACTGTACTCTATTTCAAACTTATCTTTGTTACTAAGTAAACGCATTTTAAAGATCATTGAAAGGGCTTTTTTACACTTTATCGAATTACCAGGCAAATACCACAAATACCTCATAAACTCCTTTCATTGTAGACAACCAGCCTGATTTCAGGAAAACTTGCGGTTCTCCAAGTGTGAAGAATTTTAAGTAGGCCCAAGAGATTAGTTGGAAACATTTTCCAAATTAGAAACAGCTGATGGCATCTCTTAATATCTTGCCCATAAGTAATCAATTTTCATTTACTTTTCAAGTACACAGCAATCACAGAATAGGTGTGTTTATTAAATATGGATTTTATTTTATAAAACCTACCGAAAGAATAATGGTTTTTATCCTAGCTCATCAATGGGCTTGGCATTCTATCCATGATTTTCCAAAATTATCTGTCTGAAATGTTATTTTTTTATCCAGCACACTGAGCCCCTTCGTAGTACATAATGTTCAATAAGCAATACACAACATCACTGCCAAATTTAGTCAATAATTATACAGAATTTTAATAATGATTAAGACGATTTCCTTTGTCTTTCCACGTAAAACACTTGGAGGTTAATTTGCTTTAGAAATGTTAAACACTTTGGAGGTTAAAAATGCTGAAATTTAATACTCACTTTTATTTCATTTGATACAAATGAGTGATTTGTATGATTTTTTTTATGAAAAAAAAAATCAGCTCCTAATTGTGCCATTTGTTGTTATTTTAACTTCCCCAAAGACAACTCGCATCTTTTATCTTTTTAAAATATGATGAAACAAATTGGGTTTACAGCGTTACAGAAATTAAAAAATAAAATAAAATAACTTAAAGACATTATTTTGAAAAGTATAGGTGGGCCAAACAAGTATAACCAAAAGTAAAATGTTCATGTACATCAGAAGATTAACATATAAAAGAAATCTAGCATTCTAATCTTAGAAATTAAACTGTTTTCATTTTAATAAAGTTTCAGTTTTTAAAATTTCTGGTGAAAACTTTAATATAACCAGTAAACATAACTAAGAATAATGAAAGTGTTTCTTAGACAACCAAAGCAGAATTTATGCTGTGATTATTAGAGTAATTAGAATTAAGTTCTAGAAGTAAATCTTTTAAAATATTATTCAATTAAATATTATAAAAGTTATAGTAATTTAAACAGTAATTCTTCATCTGGTCAAATGCATTGGGGAAAATGCTATTTAGTGGACATACTAATAGAAAATACACATTTTACATTATTATTTTTAGTGTTCCATGAAACAGTTCCATGAAAACTGTGTTTAGCCTTGCTTCTTTAATCATTTCACACATGTATTTCTGTATGACATAGTTTTTGATTTCACACCTATATAATATTACCTTTTTAAAATTATTTCTGTTGTTTTCGCTTTTGTTTTTCTGTCTGCAAGATCTTTCCTCTTCTCCAACCAAGGCATGTATCTGCCTAAGGGGATGGTGGTAGTAATAGTAATGGTGATGTGTGGTTATGAAATAGTATTTATCATGTAGAAATCATCAAACAGTAATGCCAAGGTAACATTCAGCTTCTGGTACATAAAGGTATGATTTTTGCAGCTGGAAAATAATCTTAAAACTCATGTTCATCTATCAACAGAAAAAGCATAAAATTATTTCTTAATAATATACTTTAAGCATGTCATAAGCCAATCCTGGAGTAATTAGTACACAGATTTTTCTGTAATATACAAAAGATAATATCTCTGCCCCTTTATTAATAAACAATTTCTATTGTTGCAGTAGGGTACCATGTAGGAATAGAAAAAGAAAAAGGAAGAGAGATAGACAATTAATCAGAAACGTATTATTTTTTTTTCCAGATTTCCACCTTGGCAGGGATTGATAAATAATTTGAGGAAATTAGTCAGGATCTTTTATCTGCTCCTCTATGTGGGTCTCTTGGGCAGAATTCTACTATGAAAATGGCATTTCCAAGACTATATATCCAGCTCTAGTTAGGATGTTGCAGCAGCATGACCAGGCAATGAGATGATCTAGTCGTTTCAGGTCCTATGTGTTATGGATAACAATAAATTAGAGCTAGTGGACCTGCTATTGATCTTGCCATGATAGGGCAAAACGATTTTTGAAACAGAGTCCAGTGTAGGGCAGCAGAGTTGGGAGCTGGGAAAGAGAAAAGATACAGGAGAGTCTTAGAGTTTAGAAATCGCAATTCACTCCAAGAAAGAAGAATCATCATAGAAAGATGGGCAATGCCTCCTGGAACCTTTATCTTACCTACAAAAAGATCATTAGTTCACTGACCACAGCTCAGTAGGATGAGACCTAACCTTGTAGATTAGGAAAATTCAGCTTTGGAGGCCTAATACTGACCTTTGCACAATAAAGATCCAGCCAAAGAGAAATGCTACCCAAAACTGTGGCCTTTCCCTATGAGCAGCCTACATCCAATGACTGGTCAAATTTTGATATAAAAGTTCAACTTCCATTTCTCAGTTCAAGATATCCCTGCAGTGGCAAATACGTTAAATGCCTAAGTGAGAAATATGCATTTCAGAAGGCAGAAATGAAACAGTAAATATTCAAGTATCTGAAACAACCTTGTGAGTATATTAAAACCAGTGAACGGTACACTTTAAAAGGACACATTTGATGGTACTGAATTGTACTTTAATTTTTTAAAAATGCACTTTTAATATGCCTGAAGAAGTTGAAATAACCAATAGTTGAGCTGAGAATAGTGGGACTGGAAGTAGAGAGGAGTAAATGGGGGTAGGGAGGTAGTTAAGGTAGCTAAAACATCAACAATTATAGTGCATAAGTCAAGAGAATGCTTGAAATTGATATATCAAGAAAAAACATATAGATATTTAGAAGGGAGCTTGAAATGAACTAGAACCAAAAATGGTTCAAAATATTTGCCTCTGAGGAATAGGGCTTGGCAAAAATCTTTTCTATTCATTGTAAACCAACTATAATAATTTGTATTTTTAAAGGATATGTACTGTTATGGACTGGATTATGTTTTCTTAAAATTTAGGTTGAAATCCTAACTCTTAATGTGACTGTATTTGTAGATAAGGCCTTTAAGGGAGAAAAGTTAAATGAGGTCATAAAGGTAGGGTCCTAATCCAATATGACTGGTGTCAATATAAGAAGAGAGACACTAGAGATGCATGCCCACAGAGGAAAGGTCATGTGAGGACAACACAGGAGAAGGAGACCATCTGCAAACTAAGGAGAGAGGCCTCAAATAAAACCTAACCTGCCAACACCTTGATCTAAAACTTTCAGCCTCCAGAACAGTAATAAAATAAATTTCTGTTGTTTTAGCCAACCAATCTGTGGTATTTTGTCATGGTAGTCCTACAAATTAATACATACGTGTTGCTTGAATAAAAGTAAAACAATGTGAAATAAAGTACACCATGAAATCAGTCACTGTTTCCCTTACACATACTAATGAGCCCAGAAAGCTGTACTCAGAGTCAGGATTTTTACCCTTTGTATCAATATGGTAATGGATAGAAGCCTTTAATAGCTTATAAAGCGAGAAATTCAAAAGTTCATAAGGGTGTAATAGCAATAAGTTCAAGAACATTTAATCATATTCATTTTCAATAATGAATAGTAGCTTAAAAAATCAATCAAGCAAAGTAAGAAAACTGAAACCAAACAGTGTAAACAGGAAGGGCTGTATAGTGAGGAGATGGCATACTCATCAGTTGAGCCAGATGGCCTAGGTTTGAATTCTGGTTGTTCTACAGCTCATTAATTGTGAAATCGTAGACAAATTCTTGACTAATCAAAGATACAGTTTCCCTACTCATAAACAAAGTCTAACACTAAGTCTTCCTGCCAGGTTGTTGGCAGTATTAACACAAACCAAGTATATAAGCCACTTTTTATGGAGGATGCCACGTGGTAATATGTAGTAAAGTAGAAATTAACTTTAAAATATTTTTTTACTAATAAATTAATAAAGTAGAAATTAACTTTAAAATAATTTTTGTTAATAAATAAAAATAGAAATTAAAGGGATTAACTTTGTGTCGGAACTACTTCAATGAATTTAGCAGAATAGAAATTATAAAATTTTTGTGGTATTGTAATAATGACTGTAGTCTAAAACAGAAAATAATAGGCCCTAATTATTCATTTTCTTAAGAGATATATTTATAGACTGGGAATATTTGGACCTGAAATCTCCAATCTTTGAAGTAGTCTATCAATGACCAATCAATTTCCAACTTCTTTGCTAGTGGTTTCACCTTGCAATGGAGAAAAATTATAATTAACCTTTTTATATTTGTCTTATGGCAGTCTTTCTGTATCACCCACTAGGTACATTTTGAATTCAGACAAGGATTTTACACAAACTCTATAGATTAATATAGGCATGCATCAAACTGGATCCAGAGTTAGGACTTGACAAATAAAACTCAAAACAAGTACTGCAAGAACAAGTGTCCAGAGGAAGTACCCTTGGTAGTTCAATTGGATTAGATTTGATTCCAGTAGTAGGATCTTGCTACAGTAAAACTTCTCTTAAAATAGTTAATAAAACTCAAGTACAGGGACTGATGGCAGGACCAACATTTTGAGGTTACTTTATTTTCTTAAGTATTTAAGTTACATGTGTCATTGAAGCCAGGAATAATTTATTATGAAACTATATTTACATTTCCCATGAAGATTATAAGGCTATAGAATTGAAAAATAAAGCATATAGATACTTGTTTCAGGTGATAATTTTAGGCATCATTCACTTTATCTAATGCAATAAATATTGTTCAGATATTTACTGAACAGTGACCTTGTCCTAACAACTACCATATAAATGTATCACATTCCACTCTTTTAAGGAATTCATAGATTTACATGAGGCAGATAAACCAATAATCACAATACATTAATCCACACCATTTTTAGAATACACTTTCCTTAATTTAAATCTTAGCAGTCTACTTAGTTTTAAGGCAATGGGGAGCATTTGAGAATGTTTACAAGGCTGTTACTATTATTATGTAACATGACCATCTAATGCCTACTAAATAAATTAAAAACTCCTTAGCATATTGTAGTAGTATTTTATGATCTATTCCCTGGTCTCTCATTCACATTTCCCCAGCTGTGTATTCTTTCTCAAACAGGGCATTACTTCTTTTGCTTTAGTGTCTTTGTGCAGACTGTCTGGTCTGCTCTGCTACTTTTTTCTTTTCTGCAGGAATTGGTGAAGCCCAACTCCTGCTCATTCATTCAAACTAAACTCATATATCATTTCCTTAGAAAAGTCTTCCCTGATCTCATTGGTTCTATCTACTCTGCCATGTTCAGTGAGTCACTTCTAAATCTGGTCCCACAAAACTTGTGTTATATTTCTACCAACACTAATCACATAGCCCTTTAATTATTGAATTGTGTCTAACTTTCAGACTGTGAGACAAAGACTCTTATTAATCTTCTTGTCATAACACAATATCAAGGTTGCAATCATTCAAAAACGTATGTAAGTACTTGTGAGTGGAATGTGCAAGGGGTGGGGAATGATAGTGGAAAGGTACACACATTTTGTATCTTTGTTTTTACAATATCACATGACAGTATCAAGGATTTGAGTTTTACTCCATAAGGAACACAGAGTCATCAGGGCTTTTAAATAGATCCTATAATATCTCAGATTCATAGATTTATTGTTTTAGCAATTAAATGTGAGAGTGGGGTAAGAAGAACATTTGTCAGACACTGATTTGGCTGGGGAAATACCATCAAATCAAGCTAGTCCAGGAACTCCCTCACTCCCCTTGCAAATCTGTGTAGTCTTTCAAATAGGGTGAATTTCTGTTTAGTCACGAATGCAGCCTGTACACACAGAATGGCTGGAACAGTTCTTAATGTGACGAAATATGTAAATGATCATCATGTTAAGCCTTTGAGTACCTCTCTTCACTCTTAACTCCTCTGTCATCCTATTTTCATCCCTGGGACCTCCTTTCTGCCCATAAGTCAGCAACCACAAAGTTAACATCGTGCTCAGCAAGGAAACCCCAGGATTCTGTTCCAGAGCCCCAAGCAGCAACAATTCGGAGTAATCGATGTCCATGCTCTCATCCATGTTAAATATTTTAACTATCACCCCTGGTTGTACAGGTAATTCTGACAACATAGTACTAAATTGGCAGCAACAGATTATATA
>NW_006441955.1:25929284-25954219 GCF_000325575.1 Pteropus alecto | reverse complement strand
AGAGAGAGAGAGAGAGAGAGAGAGGTTATTATAATAACGCAAGTGATAATAACAAAATTGACATCTCCAATGAGGTGGAGGAAATAGAATTAAAACAGAGATTCAGTTCCATGTGAAAGAAGAAGGCATTGTTTCTAAAAATTAAGGACAAAACACTAGGTTCAGGATCAGACAGGAGCTAGTTAATAGGAATGGATATATTATGTCTTGCTAGATTAACAACTCGTCTGAATCTTAAAATGTCAAGATAAAGTTTCTTAAGTAATTCTAAATTTCAAAGTTGTCTTTAAGTATGAAATAGGTGACACACTATATACATGGGTTGAAGTAGCTACCTGCTTTGGGGACAGTAAGATGAGGGTGTAAAAAACCAAGAAAATTCTCAGAGCATTCTTATTATAAGAATTTTAATATCCATTTATAGATCTGAATAAAAATTATCTCTGTGGCAAAAGTCAGTACGAGAAAAAAGTATTATTCTAGCTTAAAGGGTTAGCACTGTCTTTCCAAATAATAGAGTGCATTAAAGTTTTTCCAGCATGTATTGTCTCGACAAGGAAATATAATTTCATGTGCAATATCTGAACTAAATAGTGAACTATCTAATATTGAATGCAAACATGATTTAGGATGTTTCTTATTTTTATTTTCTTTTTTATTAATATGAATGGTCTAATATAATTGATATCAGTATTCTAGTCAACTGACTCAAAATTTGAAAATCATTCTGAATTCTTTCTTCTCCTTCACCTCTTATAACATAGGTTACAAGATATTACAAATTCTACCTCTTGTGTACCTGAAAGTCTATGGCTACCTTTCCTTTTCTGAGCTACTGCATGCATTTGTGAATCTTCTTATGTTCCCAGACCTATTATAATTATCTGTCAGGTGAAGGCATTTGTGACAGGTCTCATGTATTCTGATTACCTTTAGTCACAAGAGCAGACTCATTTTACTAATAAAATTCCAGCCAATATAATATCACAATTCTGAGCTCTTATCATTTGAATGTTTCTCTAGTCCTGATCAGAACCCTCGGTGGTGATTTTAGAAGTGGATAGGCATAGGGTCAATATCTTCACTATTTCTATTCTATGTCCTTCTCAATTTGCTAAACTAGCTATAACATTTGACCTCTCTAAATTGAAGCTGGGGGTGAGGGATGGTCAGTGATAAGAAAGATCCTACTTAACTGGTGCAGTTGTAATCTGACTCCAGTGGCTTTCTGATGACTCTTTCTCATTATCTTATGGGGCATCATTTTAGGTTTTTCATAGAACTTTCTACTGGAAAACCCCAACAGAAAATAATTTGGTATAATATAAATAGTGTCACTCTTTTGGCTGTGCCCACTGTTGATTCTCCACTATCCCCAAAGCCTGGAGATGACATCTTTGGCCCTCTAGGTGATCCTCTTGTATGGGATTATTTTTTAAAAGTATACCAAGCCATTTTGGATCTGATGGAGTTAGACCTCCAAATGAAATTCTCCCTATCATATCTACTCAATCTCAAACTCATCTAGCCTCTGCCATTTACACTTAGAATTCTCTCAATAAACTTAGATTCTATCTTTGTTCTCTTTTAAAACCCTAAACTCATGTCAAGTTCTCTAAATGTTTCTGTTGAAGCCTGCAAATCTTAACTTATGTGGGAGAAACCGTGTCCCCACTTTCCTTCATGAAGGAATATACAGCCGATGGACAACACTTTGAAATAACACTATTTTCCACAACACTCTGAAATAACACTATTTTCCGGTCATTTCAATTTTAACTATTTTCAGACTTGAAGGCAGATGAAGAGCTAATATTGGTAGAACTGTTTTCACAATCTCTGAACGTGTATTGTTCTTGGCCTTTGCTCAAAACTCATGAGAGAAAGTATCTTATTTTAATATCTGATTAAACCTATATATATTTCTCACCAAGTTGATTAAAAACTTCAAGTCAGGAACCAAGGCACTATGGATCACTGAGTAGAAGTACAGACTTTGGGACTAGGTATGTTATGGTTCAAATCCCAGTTCTGTTACTTACCAGATGGAGAATCTTGACCACATTTACTCTGTCTGGTACACAATTTCTTCATCTGTAAAATGGGGCTAATACACTTATTTTATATTAATAGCAATTATTTATTGAGCCTTTCAGAGCATTTATTTAGCATTGTGTAGAAAAAAAAGAAATATGCAAACCTCCTGAGATAGGGTTTGTTATTTTCCCCATTTGCTTATCAGGCTTATAGATGTTAATTAACATGTTCAAATTTAGATAGCCATTAATTTGCACAAATGACAGAGCTGGGAATCTAGAGATTTCCAAATCTATGCCCACTGTGATAGATAGATACGCTGACAGCCAAACTTACTGGGCTGTTGAGAACATTACATGAGATAACTTACTTAAAGCATTTGTCACTATGCCTGATATATAAAAACTATTAATATATTAAAGCCCCCATTACATAATTCAATTTTATTTTTCTTTCAGTATTTCCGTTACTAGAATATTGGCTTTGGATAGCTACTAACAAGGATTAATTGAACATATATATAAATAAATGAATAAATGATAATCTAGTGTTAATATTTGGTTAAAAATATTTAACCTCATATTTTCTTCTGTTTTTATAGGCTGTTCCTACTATAAACATTAAAACTCTTGTTTTGTATATGCAATTTGTAATGTTACCATCGTACCACAAATTCAATTTTCAGTATTATTTTAGAAATGTTCTCTTCAAGGAAGGAAAAAAATTCAACTTCCAGATAAAAATAGGAAAAGTAAAAGTAGCTCTATCATATTTATTTTTTTAAGATTTTTTCTTTCTTTCTCACATTATTTAATTTATATATTAATTCATCTCATATTTTATAATACTGATTTTGTATATATAGATACCACAGCCTCAATAAACACAGTGCTTGCTATGCAGTAGATACTCAGTTAATATGTATAGAATGAAATAAATACATATTTGTTATCAATATTTAAAGATGAGGAAATTACCGTACATAAATATTAAATTACCTATCATATTTCACAAGTCAGTTAAATGTTGTTTTCAGGCTTCTATAACTAGCTTTTCTCACAGTCAAATTCTAAAATTTATTCTGTTTGAGTTAATGAATGGCCCAATACCTAGTGTATTTGCAAGTCCATTAAAAGGTATACACATTTAAATATATAACGAGTTACTTCCTAGGTTTTTGTAATGAAGAGATACAGATTCACTTATTCAATTATTTTACAAATGCTTAAAATAAAGCTATGATACAGCCTTTACAAGAAACTTTACATATTTATTTATGTATTTTGCTAGTTAATTTTTAAAATAGGATGTAATAAGGAACTAAAGTACTTGATTGGCTATAATTAGTTAACTTACAATGTCCATTAGTATCACATGGCCAGTCTAGCTTAGGGAACTTATCCCAATAGGATCCTTATATATGGTTTAACTTAATTTTCTCAAAAACAAAAAGAAAAATAGTCTCATACTTATCCGGGTTCAATTAACTTGTGTGGAGTTATAAGTTGTGTCTTGTTGATTTTTGCCTTGACAACGTAAAGAGGCTAGAATTTTGGCCTAAAAAAATAAAAATATTTTCAGTGAAGAATCTCAAATAATAAATACATTGAATTATTCGCTTCCTTCAATAATATATGTTACATAAATAGTTTATGGCATCTATTTTCTTAATATCTACCTAGTTTAGTATAAGAATTGTATATTAAACTTTCTTAGTTCAATTTGAAGTGAACTAAGCAAACAAAATTACTGGCATGTGTGGAGCATAGTTTTACCTGAAAAAAATAGTTTATAAAAAAAAATGAACAAGAGAGTAGAAAGAAACATGAAATATGGGGGTGCTATGAGCTATATACGCAATTTTTAACAGAGTAGCCAGAGAAAGCCTTTCAAAAAAGAAGACTTTCTAATAAAGACCTGAAAAGTGAGGGAAGAAGTCATCAAGTATTAGATGGAAAGATTATTTCAAAGAGTCGGAAAGGTAAATGTAAATAGTCTGCATTGAAGCAAGACTGGTGTTGGGAGAACAGCAAGGAGGCTGGTGAATAGAGTGAGAAAGCAGAATGGCAGAAGGAGGGATTAGTAAGAAACAGACAAAAAAGTTACCAGAAGTGAAGAGAAAATCATGTTGGGCCCTGTAGGTCATTATAAAAGTTCTGGTTTTACTTGGAATGTGATTGGAAGACATTGGAGCAAACCCAATATGTTTTATGGATTTACGAATTTGCCCTGACTCCTATGATAACAGTAGACCGAAAAGGGTCAAGAACAGAATCAAGGAAAACCATCGAAGGCTATCGAAATTTTGAGTAGAGAGATGATGGTGGCCTGGATCAGAATGCTTGACAAACTTAAATTAGCTTATCTAATTAGTAGAGCTGTTGAGAAGTAGTCAAATTCTGGATATTTATAATGAAGTGATGGAATTTGCCAAACTGTTGGAAGCAGAGTCTGAAAAAAAAAAGAGTTGAAGATGATTCCAAGATCTCCACAAGAATTTGCAATATTGTAATCACTATTATAAGAGATGGAAAAAACTAGAGAGAGAACAACTTTGGGTAAGAGGTTTAAGTATAGTTTTGGGTAGGCTAATTTGAGATATTCATTAGATAACAAAGTCGTAAAGCTGATTTGGCCAATTGAGATTGGAGTCTGAGGTTCCAGAGAAATTCCATATTGCAGATAAATATATTTAGAAACTAAAGCATATTGACAGTATTTAAATGCATAGGTCTTGTACACTATATTTAATACTCTCTATTATAATTAACAACTTTTCTCTTTCAGGCAAGCATACTGAGAGTTTTATATATCTAAATATAAATGTATTTACATATACATATATACTTATACATATATGTACATACACACACACATATATATATTTGCCAATCCATTCCTAGTTATACATAAGTTGAAATACATATCTTTTCACAAAAAGGCACATGCAAAACTGTTCATAACATTACTTACAATATCCCAGACTGGGAACAATTCATATATCCATTCTGGGTAAAAGGGGTAAATGAATTCTGGTACATTTATATCATGAAATACTATACAGTAATGAAAATGAATGAGCTACAACTACTCGCAGCAATGTAGATGAATATAACACACATACTGCTCAGCAAAAGAAACCTGATGCAAAAAGCATATGTTGTACTTTTCTGTGTATAAAAAATAGAAAAAAATGTATGAGAAATCAAAATGGTGATTAACATCAGTGAGTTATGCCTTGAAGGGTGCAAAAGGGCACTGTTAAGGTGATTATTCTGTTCTTTCTCTTAAACTCGGTGTCAGTTACATCATTTTGTTCGCTTTATGAAAAATCGCGAAGCTTATGATTTGTACGCTTATGCTGTGTGTAGTTTTCTATATTTACATTGTATTCAGTAAAACATTTACTCAAAGTATCTTTATTTACCTCATTTCTCCTTTTTGCTACTAACGTTGGAAAATACACAGTAGAGAGGAAAAAGCTGGCATAGTAGGTGAGAGAAAAACATTACTGGAGCAATGTCCTTGAGTAGAAGAGGGGAGACGGGGAAGGAGTACACAAGAGAGTTTGGCGGTTACTAGGAGTGTGGGTGGATCATCAATTATGTTGGGAAAAAGTGATAGTTCGGGGACACAGATGCAGGTAGAAAAGTGAATACTCACTGTGGTGAGAGCTTTCAAACTTCCGTATTGATTGTTTTCATTTTCCACATGGAAGCATAATTATGATTAAATCAAATGAGAGGATAAGAAAAAGTATTGAAAGTTTAAGAAGAGAGAAGGTTAAAAATGTACTAATTTTGTAGAATAGAAGATTTACTTGCTGCAGATATAAATACAAAAATCTGGGGCCCGATGGCTTCAGTGTTCAAGATATTAAAGTTGGTCAGATTCTGGGGGGTAGAAGGGGTGGTGCGTGTGCCACATGTATGTGACTTTGTGTGTATATGTTCTCCAACTGTATTCAACTACACTGGTATGGGAACTAGAAAAGTGGATTTAACCAGGGTTATTGTTTAGCTCAGTGGGTAAGGCAAAGTGAGAGAAGGACAAGAGAACTAAGTATTTATGCAGGCAAATGAATTTAATGATTAAATATAGAATTTAATCCACATAAAATTGAATATGAGAGCATGAACAAAGTAAAAAGTAGTGAACAAATGCTAAAATCATAGATTATGGGTATGAATGTCATTGAAGGATCTTAAGGCTTGAGGCACTAGAGGCAGCGAAGTGAAAGAATAGGAGGTGACGGTTAGGAAATAAATATTTAAAATATGGATTGTTGGCACTTAATATTCTAATGTTAAGATCGAATGTAATATTATGGGAATAAGAGAACAGGAAAAATGAGATCATAGGAGCAGAAGAAGTAAAAAATTTGGATACCAGAATTGTGGTAAAATTATCTATGTTGATTATGAATTGATAAAATTGTCTATGCAAAATATTGAAATGATCACGAGTTGTAAGAGAAGTAGGCTTAGAAATGATAAAAGTAACTTGGGAGTTAAGTATTAAACATTAAATTTATAAAAAGACATCAACTAGACATACACACTGAATTTGTATTTAGACTTAGAATTTTGTTATTTTGTAAGAGTAAAATGAGTAGCAACAATACATTATCTCAATTTATTTCTTACCAAATATGGTCATTTGGCTTTAAAGCTGAATTTTTTTTCATACTTTAGTATATTAGGTTTAAGTTCTTTTCTTTGATTATGTTTATGAGGGAAATAATGTTTGAATTGAATATGACATGTTCATATAAATATGAATGTTCTTTAAGCAAGGATTGCTCAGAAACGTACAAATATATTTTTAAATAAAAACAATATTTAATTTAATTTTCCCCAGAAAAGGAAGAATACCAAGACAACAAATAGCAAATTATATTAGAATTTAAAAATATAGTTTACTTCCTAGCCTGACCACAATAATGTCAAAACCTTCAAAATGTCCTTAAAATATTTAGATTTCTTTCCTTGGCATATATTTGATTTTGGAGGCTTAGTTTTGATGAATTTTTGTGAACTAATTAAATTGGTAGACTTAGTAGCTTTATCTGACTATGATATCCTTAAAAATATACATGTCCAAACAGTATTCCAAAATGTGTATATATTACACCGAAATTTGTGAATTTATATAAAATGTAGACCCCTCCAGGAGAACGATCGTCATATAATAGTTATTTGTTCCCAAGTTCTTTCATAGGAAACAATAAAAGACTTCTGTGTAAGTTTAATAAATTTAAAACTACTTCTACTTTTTATAAAGTTTATTAAATTCCTTTTCCATTTAAGCAATTGGTAGAGTACAACATTTGTTTCAAGGATTTCTAGCTATCTAAAGAGGTACCTCCAGAATGTTGCAGGTTCATAAAGGGCAAAATGGACAATACAATTTTGGCTCTAACTTCAGCCTATGCAGCCTCATTTTTTATCCATTTTACATATTGGCATTCTGCTAAAGATTATGTTTGAACAATAGTTTCTACTGATGAAAATTATAACAATGAAAAATATGTAGTGTACAAAAATGGGCTCCAGATTCCATGATGTGTTTTGTCTGCATAACCATCCTACATACAATACAAATACCTTATATTTAATAGTTTATTTTTCATCTATCCTCACTATACTGTAAACTCCAAAAGACAAAAAATTTAGTCTGCTTTTTTAAAGGTTCTTATAGTACCTAGAACTTCTAATATACATTCAATTGTCCATAAATATTTGTTAAATAAATGGACACAGAAGTCTATGCAATTTCTTATCTTTCAATGTTTCCCTTTACTCCTTTGGGAAAAAGGGGCATGGGGGCTGTTACCTCAGTCGTAAAAAAAAAATTAGGTAATTTGTGCAGAAATACTTCATAAACTATTGAGTATTCTCTCTATTAATCTTAAACTATAAAACACAATTATTATATAATATAATTTTTTTTTATTAGCCCAGCATTCAAAAGCACAAAGAAAAATGCATGAATAAAGTCGTTGATGACATTTTTTCCAGTAACCTCAATTATCGTCTCACATGTTTTTTAATATTTGGGTAACATACAAAGAGATGGCACTAAAATAGTTAAACAAGAAAGCTTTCAGTAGATATAGGCAGATAAAGGCGCGATAGTTTAACATGGGAAACTGAATAGCCCAATGAGAGGAAAAGAAAAGCAAAATCAAAACTGAAGTTTTTGATGACTTCAGACTATAATCTGCGATATATCGTTTCAACATATCAGAGTTAATTTTAATATAACCCTACTGTCACTACAGATAGGAACCTGATTATATAGAACATAATGGCACCCATGAAACGTTCCTACTAGAGAAAGGCAGAATATTTAGATCATGGTCATTTCAATAATTACATATTCTCTATCAGAATCTGATTTAGGCATTTTATACACTTTATTTCATTTTATGGTCATAACACTTCTAGGAGTTTCATATTATGTTTCTCATTCAAGCTGTTAAGAAATGAATGGGTTTGTACAAACTGACCCAAGCAAAAAGTATAGGATTTGACATTTGAATTCTACTTTCTCCAACTCTAAATCATGTGTTCATTCCATTTTAGGAAATGAATCCATACCCTAGTAAAAAATAGGTGGAAATAATTTGGTAAAACAATATTATTATTTTAAAATATATCAATAAAGTCTCAATTACAAGAAAGCAACATCTTAGCATAGAATGCGATACTCATAATACCATCAGAATCCAGGTTAGTGAAAATTAAGAAAAATAGTCAGAACAAAGTGAATTATTTTATTATTAAGAAAGTACTGAAAATGTATACCAAAACATATACCCAATGCAGCGTTTATAGTCCTTGTCCATATCTGTGCAATTATGTTTATATTGACAATTTACTTAAATATGTAAAACTATTTTCCTATATTGTAGGTCAATTTTATTTAACTCCTTTTTTTTATAGTCTTCTAAGATTTCAACTTCAAAATATGTCCTAATTTACTAGATAAATATAGCAGAGTCATATTAGAATCATTCTCTCTTTCCTGCTAGAAATCCTACAAAACCAACATAGAAAGTGAAGTCTTAAATCTACTATAACAATACTAAGGGACTGAGGGAAGCTGTATAAACAAAAATGCATATTTCTAAAAATAGTAAATATTAACAAAATTCATCTTTTACTAAGTGACCAATTTCAGGAAGCACTGGTAACAACACTGACTTGGGCGTGCAGGGAGATTGTCTACAGTTATATTAACTTAACTGTTGAGAAATCACTGGAGGCAGTATTCTAAGAAAAACTTCTCCTGGTCCTGATTTGGTTCAGAGAGGCAGTCATGAAGAAATACACAGCACCATATGTGAAGGGAGCAGTCAGTCTCTGTGACAGCCTAAAAGGAGCTCTTCGAATTTCAAAGTCTGGAAAACTACCATTCCTTCATTCATTATTAGAAAATATTGCAAATGAGTGATTCATAAAACTGCAATTAATTTAATTATAAATAATTTGAAGGAGATGGCACAACCTCCCTACAAAGATCAAAATAATTTAGAAAATTAAAGCGACTCTGCTCAATAGATAACAAATAACTCCATGGGTAAATGTTACCACATAGCAGATGAAATTTATAAATGAACATTTTACTATTATTGCTGCACAAATGTTCAGTCAACCAGATCACTAATGATATAGTGTCAATTATGATAAGATTTATCTCACTGTTCACAAACAGTCATACAGTGGTATTTTTCTCTGGAGTATTTCATCTGAACACCTGATGCCTTCTTCTTGTATTAGCAATTAGAAATATACACTAAGATTTCTGGACAGAACTCACATGTGGATCTTTACTTATAATTAAAGCACCTAACTCTGAACTTTCTCCAATCATTTTCAAAGCTAGGCAAAAACCCACTGTTCTGCTTAGATGGCAATCATTTACATGATTATCTAGAGGAATAGATTGCAAAACTGTCTAGTTAAATGCTGCTATAAAGAAATTGCACATTTTGTCTATTTAAACATTGTTGTTTTGTTTTGGAGTGTAAGTTCAAAGAAGCTTTAGAATATAAAATTTTCCAAGAAGTCATTTTCTTTAAGGAACTAGCAAGGTTAAAAATAAACTTCTGTCAGCAGAAAATCTGTTTAGCTAAGTGTTATCCTTAGACAGAGAAGAGCAGAGGGAATCAAACTCCATCAATTGTGTGATAAATAGCCTGGGCTATAGAACTTTCAAGCAGTGGATAGTCATGTGAGAGGAGCATTCACACTCTAGACAATATTTTTATCCTTTAAATTAAAGTCATGGGATTGGGGGTTAGAGAGGTTAAAGTAGAGGGCACGGTCATTAGGTTCGAAAAATAATTCCTTTCCATTTTAGTTTTATTTTGACTCAGGCAGTGAATAACTTAAAAAAAAAAAAAAACCCTCTTACCCAGTCTATATGGGCATAAATATCTGAATCCTTGGGAAATCAGTTCAGTTCAGCAGCTTAGCTAATTGAAAAACATTGACACCCAAATTGACCTGCTTCTTTCTTATCTCTGTGGTTACAAGCTTTATATTAACAGGAGAAGGGGGGAGACATATAGAACGCATAAAGTTGTGTTTTGTGCATAAGTAGTTTTTAGAGAAATGAAAGGGTTATAATTAAAGATAGATAGATAGCAAGTGGTATAATGTAAAAATGACCAATTGATATCTCAAAGTACTCATTGTATTATTTTTCTTTAATACTTCATTAAAATAACATCTGACTTAAAATAATGTAAATAACTTAAGTAGATATATATATTTTGATCATAATTTTGACAAAATAAGCCATGAGCATTCAATATACAGTTATCCCCTGCTTTCTGAAATTTCACATTAGGCTATTTCATTTTTGTAAAAGACCTACATTAGGATGGTAATGGCTTTTTTCATAAAAGTGAATATTCTTTTTAAAATCTTTTGATTAGCAAGAACAGATACTAATGTAGATCTAAATGAAGTAGCATAAGGTGTACTTGCAGAAGAGGGGCTATGCTCTTCACTTTGTCATTTTGTCTTACACAAATTTTCATACGAATTCTACTTTAGGATAGCAGGGGGAACCTATATTTTGTCATTTTTAGTAATTTTATTGACTTAAATTTTGACATGTTGTCTAGATTTTAGCCTCACGCTATTCAAAAATTTTGTCATAGATATTGTCATTTTTATTTGTTAACAGATTTTTTTAAGAGCCTCCCTTGATATCAATTCTGGAAAAATGATGTACAATAAAGTTTGTAGTCCAGATTCAATTATAATGATAATTATCTTGGTAATGAGCAGAAAAAAAAATAACAAAAATATAAAATAAAAGAGAAAGAAAGAAAAATAAAGGTGGCATGGAGAGATAGAGCATATTCTATTTAACAATGATTTACAATTTTTAAATATTTTGACACATGGTACTTCACTTGATTTATGGTAGATTGTGTACTTAATGAGGGAAAGGAACTACTCTACCTTGTTTGCTGCTCTTTTCAGGTCAGAGCACATGCCAGAGAGTGAAAATTAACTTCTAAAAAGTTCAAAAAAGTAAAAAGTCCTAGATGAGAACTTAGGCCAAGTTTCTGTTCTTAGACTTCTTCTAAATCACTATTTGGATTTATGCAAGTTATTTGGTATCTTGGCTTTCAATTGTAAAATGTGAGTTGGAATTTAATTATTGCTATGATTATTTCAGATATAAAATTAACTTGTAAAAGTTTTTTTTTTTTTACATGTACTTATGAGTAAGGAAAAAAAGGCAGAGCAGAGAGACATAACCATTGTAGTTAAGCACAAAAGTTATCGAATTAAATACCTGAATGAACTCAATCATTATAGTAACCTGTACATCACTGCCATGCTATTTAAGTTTGCATTATTTGTCTGAAGAAACTCATGAAGGGAGATGAATCTTGTTTATTTCCTCCATTTCACAGACAAACAGGCTGAGCAAGAGCAGATTGACTCATCAACTTTAGTAAAAGAGCAAAGGCTAGTTTTGTCTTCAGAACTTGGTTCTCCTGGGAGCTCATCTCAGGTTGTGAACTGAGTTACTCCTCATAGCTGAGACTGAAGGGAAACCCAAAGGGGTGGGCTTTACATGCTGCTTTCTCTTCCTAACCAGGCATGAATCACTTTGGATGATACAAATTAAAGAAATCTGATAAATGGCATCTTCAACTTAAAAGCACGTGCTCACTGCTTATTTTCTGCTCTACTCAACTATGTGTGAACCTCTCTCCATTTTAGTCTCTTATTTGCCTTTTCCAAGAGATATACATCTTTAATATATTAGATATCTATAATCTTTCTCTCATACCTTCTAGTCTAGTTAATTTCTTTATCTATAGTACCAGAGCGGAAATGAATGTTTTATTTTACAAAAAAACAATTAAATCTACTTTCATCAAGGTGGCCAGGTTTAATTTTTCTGGACCTGAACTGCTTTTCATCTTATTTTTACAGTTTTTCTTGTGTTAAAATTGTCAAAACACAAAATACAAAAATATTACTAAGTTCTAACAATGGTTCTACATATTTCAAATATTGAAATTTATAGGAAATAATAAATATTTTTTAATTATTAATTCTTAATTTTTCACAAAACTAATATGAATTCTAAAATATTGTTATATTGATAAATTTATAGTGCTGAGGAAAACTATTGAGATCTACACTTGCTTTTTAGTTGAATAAAAACATAACTGATGTAGGAAGATATAAATGAAGTTTTTAAGTCTGTTCAAATTAGCACTTTATTAAATAGATAGTTCAAATAATAAATATTGATTTTGTATATAATATTAGTAAAAATGAAAATATGCATGAAATATAGTCCCAAACTTGTGGAACTCCAATACAAGGTGCCTGGCAACCAACATTCTGCCAAAGTTCAGATATTAAGATCATTTTTCTAGATTTATAACTAAATTTCCTTTAATATTTATAACTGTAAAATTTCTCATTTAAACGCAGGTACAAATAATTTATATGAGAGAGATAGAAACACACAGAGGGTAAAAAGCATCAAAATAGGGAAATAAAAAAATCAGAATTCAAAGGCAGTAATATCTAACACTAAACAGAAGTAGCCACAGTTGTCTTTCCTTGCAACTGTCATTATCTAAAGTCATAGGCTTATTTTCAGTTAATTAATTGTGTGATTATGTTATCTAAATGAGCCATATTTACTTTCTTTTTAATTGATGATTCAAAGCTTTTTCACATTCTCTCTTTGGACTATCTTCAAATGTCAAAAGCAAACTTGTTGAACTAAATTATGGTTTCAGTTTTCCTACTTTATGTAATTCAAAGATGTTCTGGTGGCAATGAAAGGTACCTTGACACACACTTCTGCTCCTTTGAATCTTATCTTTTATTCAGCTTACTAACTTCTCAATAGGTTGCTTTTTAGCACATTTACCTTTAAATGAAATCCGCGTAATAGTGATTAGGGTTGCGGGGCTGGATGGTTGGGGTGAAAAGTGGGAGAAAGAAGTTCGCAATGGTCACTTCTCTTGTTGAGACTCTAAACTTATTTTGCTGACAAACTGACTTCTTCCAAATTAAAATTTAAAAAAAAAATGATAATCAGGCAGATATATTACTATAGACATATATACCAAAATATTATTAGGTTTTATTTGTTCAGTTTTCTCTGGTGAAGGGAATTTCAGATGAGTGAAATTCCTATTACTTTAGTTACCAATAATAATTTTACTTATATAAAGTAACCCCCAGAGAAACTTTATTAATTAATAAGTGAAATTCCTACTACTTTGGTTACCAATAATAATTTTACTTACGTAAAGTAACCCCCAGAAAACTTTATTAATTAAACCCAGGTTACATTGTTAGATTTTTCTATTTGTTATCATGAAATGTTATCTGCTTTACAATTTAATACTGTATTAAGATTCCAAAGCAGCATTGCTAATTATGTACAAAATTTTTCTTCCTTGTCTAGAGAACTCTCTCTCTCGGGACCTCCAAAGTGTCTTACCAAACCTATTAGCTTTTTGCATTCTAAATACAGGTTATATACTTATAAAACTTTTCTCTCTATACTGCTCATTTAGAGTTGACTAAATGTTTGTCTAGATATTGCATTAGGGATTATTTCCATTAAAATTAGGCATTAGTTGTTTAGTCAAAAATTTACCACTTTGGAAGTTAGTGAAGTCTTTAAAACCAATGGCAAAAATGAATTTACATATGAGTTATATTCTAGTTGATAAAGTTATTATCTATGAGGACATGAGTTAACTATTTAGAGCCCAATATACTTATGTACATATGGAAACCACATATACATACACACATATAAAATTGGACAAATAAATAAATGGAGAGTGGAGAGTGGTAACCAGGTTTATCACTCATTGTTGTAGTAGAAAGTTACAGATAAGCAAGAAAAGAAGACTAGATTGCTCCATTGTTAATGGATTAGAGTTGGAGAAATTAGTATGAATTCATGTTTAGCTTAATTAATAGTTACAAATTGAAATATATTAAAATACTTACAGATATGCATATTGTACTATGCCCACATATATTTCCTTGTTCTGTCAGCTGAGAATTCCTAGAAGTAAGGACACTCTAGCTGCAATGAGCACATCTAGCACTTAGATATTGGTTTCTAATACCAGTTTTTAATACAAGGAAACAGGACTTCTTGAAAAAAATAGCTCTTTCTAGGACCATCACAGAAAATATATAAGATGTGACTACATCTTCTAGTGCCAAAGGAAGAAAGCAAGGAAGTATTCAACAAAAATAAAATTGTGTTATATAGAAGGGACACAAGAGCCACCGGAAAGGACTCCCAATGCATAAAGCTGGAAAATTTTGAGCAACAAAATAAAGTAGTATTGGATTATAATTCAAGGTATAAAATAAATAACCAATACTGATATAAATACATGATTGAATTTAAAAATGGAGAATAAACAAATCTGTGCAGAATATTTCAAGTTATGTATGTAGATGCTCTGTCCTCAAGGAGATAGAGAATGACTCCCTATTCTTTAAGTGTGTGCTTCCCTTAGTGATTACCATCCAAAGAAAACAACATGAAGAGTGGAGGAAAAAAACAAAAAACATAACAGCGATGAAATATGACCTGCAGTACCTTAACTAGGAGATCAAGATTGACAGCAACAGTGACAAATTATGTCGATAGTATGTACTCCTGATAAGAATGACTCTTTATCTCTATGGTTTTCTTCCAAACAAATTATAAATTCTGTCTAATCATGAGAAAAGCATCAGAGAAATTCCAGTTGAGGGCCATTATGCAAAAGACCTTACCAGTACTCCTCAAAATTATCAACATTATTAAAAGCCAGGAAGTTCTGAGAAACCGTTACAGCTAAGAGTAGCCTATGGTGACATGACAACTAAATGTAATGTGATGCCCTGGAACAGAAAAAGAAACATTAGGTTAAAACTATGGAAATCTGAATAATGCATTTTAATTTATAATAATGTAGCAATGCTGGTTTATTAATTATGAGAAATGTACCATAGTAAAGTATGATATTAGTAACAGGAGAAATTATGTATAGATGCACAAGAATTCTCTTTAATATCTTTATAGATTTTCTGTAAATTTAAAATTGTTCTAAGAATAAATTTTATTTTTAAAAATATCTTCATTAAAGTAAAAAAGGAAAAATACCCAACTTCTAGGACTATTTTTAAATGCAAATCAGTTTTGATTTACGAAACTTCTATTTACAGCTACTTTCTAAACTGGCATTTGTTTCACATTCAGAACGGTTTATTCTGGTACTCCTAACAAACTTTGAACTCTTAAAAGAAAACTTACAATCACTGTCACACAAAGGAAAACGCAAGGAAAACATTTGTTATATTTTTATAAAATTCAGATCCCAGTATTAGCAATCTATTGTTTCACTAATATTTTAATGATTTATGAAAATAATCTAGCTTATTGATAACATAATGCTGAGATATAATATTCAAGAATGATATACTTTTTATTCCTAAGTAATGGAAATTATTCTTTTACTGCAAAATATGATAAAAGAGTGAATACCATTTATATGTAGTTTGAATAATAATAATAATAATAATAATAATAATATATGCTTGTATCCTCAGTGTCAGGATTTAATAAATAGAAAAACTATTAGCTCCTTAACATTAGCATTTTCCTGTTCCCTTAATTACATTTATACTTTTCTAATTTTCATATTAATTATTCTCCTTGACTTTCTTTTAAATTATATCTATCATTCATGTATACTTGAAACCACATATTTCTTAGTTTTGTAAAAGTAAGCACCAAGCATGTACCTCTCTATTCAAAGTTTAATATTATACATATTGCTTGGAAGTTCTTTGGAAATATAAGTTGAATAGTCTCTAGCACGCTGTCTAGTTTCAAGTTCTCTGAAAGTTTATTCAAGTCTTTTCTGCATAATTCAGTGGGAACAGTATGAGTTATTAGGGCAAAAGTGCTCACCACAGTTGGGACATGAGACTCAGCTACAATGTGGGCCATAGGCTGTATTTCCAATAGGAATATGGTCAGTGAGAGTTAAATAGCCTCTATTTTCTGCCTCTACCCTCCTCATGAGCTATCTCTAGTTCTTAGGAAAAGCCAAAACAAAAATTTCTCTAAGGCTATCCTCACATTATCTACACAATGCAGAAGAGCATGGAGGAGAGAGCAGAAACTTAATGAATCCATGGTAAACACAATCCAGCATAGGAGAGATCTGTGTTCAGTGTTTCCCAGAAGAAACTCTTTTATTATACACCTCCAGGAATAAATGTCTAGACAAGGAGTGTGGGAGAGGGTGAAGAGGGAGATCACCCAGTTCTGACGGTGAAAAAGCGATGTGAAGACCTAAACATTTTTCAATCGATTTTCAACCAGTCTTTATTTTAACTGTCTCCATTCTACTCCAGAGGCACGTGTTGTGTGAGTTCCTAAGCATACTTTGTAGTGTGGATTCTTTTTTTAATAATCTCTTGTGCTGATGAGAATTTAGCCCTTTTTTTTTTTTGGTTGTAGTAAGTCAGTTACCATTCAACGACCTGTTTATAGAATTTAACGTTTTGATGTTATTTCCTTTTCTGTTCTCCCCATCCTTGGAATGAACACACACACACACACACACACACACACACACACACACACACTTTAACTTAATTCTTTGACAGCAGATTTTGTGGGGTATCAGATCAAAACCAAACTAAATAGATGTCTTCAATCTGTCATCTTAAATCAGAACTTTAGAACTGAAATTGCTTTGTAAAATGATGAAATCACAACTGACATACTATTTGATTTCAGTGGCAGCAAAGTGTCAGCTACAATTGACCAAAAAGTAGTATTAAAACTGCTTAAATAAATGATATCCATTTGCTCAGAGTATTATCTCCCACTCTCATCTAGATAAATCCTAAATGGAGAACCAAATCCCATTCATGGATACAAAACTATTTAGGATAGTAAACATTAATGTATGGATCTTTAGGAATCAGCTTTCCAATAGCCTCTCATTCCCAATGAAAAAATCTCAGTAATTCATTTTAATTGTAAATTGAGAAGTCAAAGATCATGTTAAACCCAACCCAATATTTTGAAAAATAAAAAAGTACTTTTATTTTTCTAAATAACTATATCAGCATTAACTGATATTCAAAATAAGTCATTAGTGAATTAATAGGAAATTGAAATTTACCAAATTTATAGCATTAACAATATGGTTATGTTACTTAAAATCTAATAGAAAATTTGTAGAAAGTTATTATACCTATTAGATAATGTATTCTTTAGGTGCATCACCTGAATTCACTTGGTTATAGAATCATATTATCCTGAATTTCCATATGTTGTGTTTTTTGCTTTCTTCTACAAATAGGAGAAATGGCAAGTGAGCACACAATTTTAACATTTGGTGATAAGGGCTATGGTAGAGGTATGCACTGAATACTATTCATATAGAGGAAGAGGATCAGACTGGGGGACACTGGTGTCAGGGGAGCTGCAGGAAAGATCAAGGAAAGCTGCCTGGACTGAGTCTTAAGGTATTAGGAAAAATTAGATAAAGAAGGGAAATTGCACATAGAAGAAATTAAGCAAAAGCAAAGAAGCAACAATCATATGTCTAGGCTACCTAGATCAGAATTTATGGAATATGAAAGAAGGAGTAGAAAGAGATGATGCAAAAGAAGTGTGAAACAAACAGATAAAGAACTTTCATGCCATATTGTAGAAGCAGCCTTATGTACATAATGAGTTATTAAAAAGTTTTAGTCACAGAGCTGCAGTGGTTTCAGTTGTAAATTGTATACATCACTCTGGAGTCAGAGTGAAAAATATCTTTTTGCACCCTTTAAATATGCAACTTTGAACCACTTTTATCTCTTCACAAATGAACATGTAATTTTTCTTTGCCAAATACTCTTTATTGTGAAAGTTATTTCACCTCAAAATATCCCTTTGGGCTTAATTCAATGAACATTAGACCTATAACCCATAATGTTTGATTATGCTGACAGCAGAAATTATTAATGCCTGAAATCTCACTATTAAATTAATAACAATGCTTATTAATGGAATTATTCAAGGCCAAAGAGTTAATATCCAAAAGTGGGAAGCTGGGGTTTGGGGGAGGAGAGAGAGAATTAATACATCTGGAAACTTAAATGTCAAAATCTTAAATGGAATCTTAAATGTAAAAATCTTAAATGCAGTTTAACTCTAGAATATTAGCCATAGCAAAAGAGTGCATTTTTTCTTGTTTTCAACATTTTAAACAAGAAATTGCCATTATTAGTTATCTATCGCTTCATAATAAACCATCTTCCAAATTGGTGGCTAAATAGACATGCATGACTTGTTATTCTGTAAGCTGGCTGTTCTCATCCAGGTTTTTTAGTACCACATAATGTTGGTCAAAATCACACATACAACTTCCTTCACTTAGGAGCTCAGCTGAGACTGAAACGATCATAAGGGATTCACTGTTAGCTGCGAATGGAATGGCTAGATGCTTCCATGTAGAAGCTTCCCTCTCCATTTGTATGAGACTGGACTAAGTTAGTACTCTGGCCTGAGCTCTACACGGAAGCTACATTCCCAAGCGTGGAAACAAAATTTTCCTTGACCTAAAAATTGCGTAGTGTCACTTCCATAGTATTCTATTGGTATAAGAAAATTACAGGGAAAACACAAATTCAAAAGGAGAAATGAATTTTATCTTTTGATGGAAAGAGCAACAAACATGTTAAGAAAGGATTGAGGGCAGACATATATGCAAATAACACCATATTGCTCTTTTTAAATTATAAGAAAATAAAAATATATTTTCGATAAGTATTAATGCAATCAGTTTGAAATGTATATATATACATATATATATTGATTATGGTAACACTAGTTAACGAAATCCAGTAGGTTTTAGGTATACAGTTCAGCAGTAAGGCATATATATATTGCATTGTGTGTTCACATTCCATAGTTAGATTTCTTTCTGTCACCACATATTTGATCCCTTTCACCTCACCTAACTCCCCGCTCCCCACATTCCTATAATGAATATGAACAACTAAAAAAGTCTTCTCTCAAAAGAAAAACAAATCAATTGTTTTGTCCAAATTTTGCCATGTTCCATCTTAGATTTTCTGAGAAAGTTTGATTTAAATAAGATCCGCAAAAGGAGTTTCACAAATATTTAAAGTTGTTTTGTGGTAAGGTTAATCAATATAAATTGTGTAAAAAATGAGTTCACTAAGTAAATATATATAATATGCATGACTAAAACATCAAATATATAAATTTCTAGCATTCACATTTTCTTTTTTTAAATAAAGAATGTCACCCATAAGAGACAAAGAAAGACATACTAAAGGAGGTTAATACCAATTATAAATTTACAGCTTATTACACACTGTTCAAACTAATACGGATATAACATCATTTAAGGTTGGAAACTGTGGCTAAAGGAATTAATCTGCTCTGCATGGAACTGGGTTTATTTAATCAATGTTGCTTCCACTAGAAAAGTGGATTAGTTTTTCTTTAAGACAGAGTTAAAAGTTTCTCAGCTAATTTATTTTAATAAGCATTCTTACTGACACCTTCGAAGAAAGGTGGGAGAGGGTTTGCTTGCTAAACGGTAATGAAGCACCAGGAAAGAAAGCATGACTTAATTATTTTTCTAGGGTGGATAATGAATAAATTAGCCACACTGCCAGCTTGCCATTTGTATAGAATTTATTACTTTTTCTTTAAGAAACATATCATGACAAAGTCAATTTTTCTCCTGACTGCAAGCTGATTGATGGGGCAATGTCTGGCTGTGAAAGACTTCCTCTTCATCATTGTTTTGGCCGTGTTGGTATCGTAAAGAGAGTTTGAAGTTTTCTTGAGTTCATGCTCTCTTACATAATTACAAATGACAAGTATGTTAATTCTTTTTTACAAGCTGTCTAATCATGTAAACTATAAAATGAATAACTTATATGTGACCAAATGTATTTATGATTTTTAAAGCTAATACTTATTGTTATATTCCTTGAAAATTTTCACAGCTATTCTGGAAAACTGTTATCTCCATTGAGACTAGAGGGGAGTGGGTGTTGTAGGGTGTTACTGCTTTATATGTATGTAGAAAATCAAATTTCTAAGCTGGATGAATTGATCATAACTTTTTTTTTTATCATGCTAGTGACTTATAAATTGAAAAAAAGAGCATGTATTTCTATTGGAATCTCTAAGATATTATGTATCATTTCATTAAAAATAGTTACATGTGAAACACTATTCACACATACACACACACACACACACATATGTTAAATGCTTTTCCTTAATAGATTGAACCTTGCTACCTACTTACACCCAAGATGTCAGATTCTATGTTCGGTGAGTGGAAGGTACAGCATAACACTGAAATATCAAATAAAAAAATAAAATAATGCATAATCCAAACTCAGCCTTGCAAAATGTGGCACCAAGCAATATTTTTAAGACTCAAACAGTCTTGGTAGTAAGTATCAGGAAAGTCTAAGGAAAAAGATAAACAGATAACCCTGTTGTTTCTGTTTACTTATTTTTAAACAATCTCCTAAGTATCACTTTGAATCAATTAGAAAGGACACTAAATGCTTATCTCTTTAAAAAATGACCTTTCTAAACTCACATTTTTCTATAAAGCACTTGTGATTGTACAACAGGTAAAAATGCAAACTTTTGTTAAACTTTTGCATACATACTTCTTATTAGATTTAAGAAATAACATAAATCTTTCAATCTTCACAGTTATATGAAACTTTTGAGCAAATTTCTTATTTCACAAAATAAAATATTTAAATGATTTAATTAAAATATTTTATATTTATTAAATTTAAATTCCAAAGTCAATATATCACAATGAAATCTATATTTTATATATACTCCATAACTGTATTTTATATATACTCCATAATTATATTCATTGTTAAGAGTTTTTTCTATCTTACTTCATAACAGATAAACCATTTGGAAACTTTTTTGAATGTAAAAAGCAGGCACATATATACATACCACTTTATATATCTGTGTATAAACCAAATACATACAATCACACATACATACAAATGTATATTTTAAAAATTTATTATGTACCCACTTATTCCTGTTTCCATTTTACTTTGTATTAACAGCAAAACCTAATATGCTTTAACTGATTACTATCAACAGAGATACATTCCCCCCCCCCATAGTTTTGCCTTACATGTAACAATTTTTAAATTACATAGAAATGTACTATCCTCTTCAACAACATCTAATGATGTGGGAAGTCTATACAAAGTTGGACAGTGATGATAAACACATGCTGAGCACTCATAGGTCTGTACCTACTACTAGGAACTAGACTAAAATTGATAATCTCTCTGGTACCTTAAACTAACTCAATGACTGAATTCAATCTTTATAATTATCTCCACATTACACCATCTTACAAGAATTAAAAAGTCTTTACTCCTAAGCCTTGGAAATCTTTCATAGTTCTGATATCATCCTCCATTTCTACAACCCAGTTCATCCCTGAGTGTCTCAGATGCCATAAAGTGTCAAGTTGGTTAGTGACATTTTAATGGATTATAGTTCTGAGAGTAGGTACTTCTTGATCCTCGGTGTTCTCTCTAAGACATGCTTACTTTTTTAAAGCAAATGTTTCCATTCTCAGGTTCACATTTGATTTTTTTGCTCCCAGATATCTTTTATTCTCTTATTTGTCCTTCCAGAAAGCTAATTCCTTACCCTGCAAGTCACACAGTTAGAAGAAATGCACACTCCAACACAAAAATCTAAGGAGAAAATCCATAAAAAATGTTAAGTACCAAAATTATCAAAATTAAAGGTGAAAAATGGTCTCATAAAAATTTAATGTAGGCAAATTATCTCTTTGATTATAAACTTAAATATCTGTTCATAGTAGTTAAATGAAAGTATGAGACACAGATGATATAACAGATAAAAAGATAGAAATTAGGATTGGCTACCTCATTTGTGGATCACAGAGCAAAATGAAAATGAATGTCCCTTTTCCTTTTTCATAAAATTTTAAGAAGTTGTAAATTGCACACCCATGAAGGGGGCCTCGATAAAAAACTATACCTTAATACTTCATATTTTTCTGTTTTGATTAGAGAAGACTGTAAAACTATGTTAATGCCATAGTTAAAAATAATATTCAAGCCTTGGATCTAGTAGCTATGTGATAAAAAAAAAAAAAAAAAGTAAATTTGATTTTCTCTTCCAAAACTTCTCATGAAAATTTGTTTTATTCTATTTAACATTGGATCTTTGCCGACAAGCTTTCTCTATGGACTAAATCTGTTTTTGCCTTTTCTTTCGTAGAAAAGATACCTTTTCTTAACTACTTTTCTTCACTTGGAGAAACTCCTTTGGCTTCATTGATGAGTACAAAAAGCCTTAAATAATTTTGGCTGCCTCCAGGAAAATGAGACTCCTCTTAGTGCTTAAATTAGAAAACTAGGCATTTTACATCTCAAGATCACCCATAAAAACTTGATTTTTTTTTTTTGAAATGAAAAAGTATAAACATACTTTCTTACTATTCTAAGTAAAGAAAAATTTCTTTTAAACTATTGAACCATTTTGAAACATGTTTATCTCCTAAAATCCCAGCCTACTTCCTTGAAGAAAAAATATCCATTGATAATAATAAATGAAATTTGTAACTAAATAATGAATGCAATTTTTATTTTAAATTTCTACAAACTACAAAACTGTTATCGATTTGTTTTGATGAATGCATTTATTTTAAATCATTTTATTTATTTACTTATTTTATGCTAGACTTTCTGACTAAATTTAAAGTTTTTTTATTATTAAATAAAATAACATTTATTAAGACATTAGTTTTGGAAGAGGTCACAGCGTAAACATTAAATGGTGTTCTTTTCTGAGATTTGATTTGTTAAGAATCTCAACTAAATTTTTGGGTTAACAAAAAAAAATTTTGCTTGTTGTTGTTGTTTTTAAAGATGGTATCTATATAATATAATGTGTAAGAGATCCTCAATTTAAAAGCAAATATTTTTTCATATTAGAAAGCAATAATAATAAACTTTAGCCATCATTTTCTTTAGGAAAACAAAATGATAATATGTCACTTTAGAAAAATTTTTATTATATTATAACATCAAATGTACATAAAAATTTAAAGATAAAAAGAACTGCTGTATATTTTTTAAATTAATTAATTAGTTAATTTATGCTGACATTGGTTAAGGAAATCCAATGTTTCATCTGTACACTTTAATGGTAAGGCATATATATATTTACAGTGTGTTCGCCTCCCATAGTTAGATTTCTTTCTGTCACCACATATTTGACCCCTCTTACCCCATCTACCTCCCCGTTCCCACCACTCCCTACCTTCTGGTAACCACTAGTCTATAGTCTCCATGAGTCACTGTTTGTTTGTCCTGTTCATTTGTTGCTTTTAGGTTTATATCCCACATATAAGTGATATCATGCGATTTTCAACTTTTTCTGTCTGGGTTATTTCGCTTAGCATGATTATCTCGAGATCCATCCATGTTGTCAAAAATGGTAGTATTTCATCTCTTCTTATGGCTGAGTAATATTCCATTGCATATATGTACCTCAGCTTCTTTAGCTAATCATCTATTGCAGGACTCTTTGATTGATTCCATGTCCTGGCCTCTGTGAATAATGCTGTTATGAACATCGGCATGCAAATATCTTTTTGGATATGGCTTTTCAAGTCTTTGGGGTAAATACCCAGTAGAAGGATTGCTGGATCATATGGTAAATCAATTCTTATTTTTTTGAGAAAATTTCATACTGTTTTCCACAGTGACTGTACTAATTTACAGTCCCACCAGCAGTGTATGAGGGTTCTTTTTTCTCTATATCCTCTCCAACATTTGTTATTACTTGTCCTGTTGATGATAGCTATTCTAACAGGTGTGAGATGGTATCTCATTGTGATTTTGATTTGCATTTCCCTAATAGCTAGTGATGTTGAGTATTTTTTTCATCTATTTGTTGGCCATTTGTATATCCTCTAGAGAGAAGTGTTTCTTCAGGTCCTCTGCCTTATTTTGATTGGATCATTTGTTTTTTTGTTGTTGTTATCGAGTCGTATGAGTTCTTTGTATATTTTAGATATTAGGCCCTTATCGAAGGCGATGCTTGCAAATATATTTTCCCATTCAGATGGTTGTCCCTTTACCTTCTTGAAGATTTCTTTTGCTGAGCAGAAACTTTTTCATTTGATGTAGTCCCATTCATTTATTTTTGCTTTTACTTCCCTTGCCTTTGAGGTCAAATTCATAAAATCCTCTTTGAGTCCAAGGTCCTTGAGTTTAGCG
>NW_006441955.1:25849783-25929087 GCF_000325575.1 Pteropus alecto | reverse complement strand
AGGTAATAAGGTCATTTTAACTATGTTGATTCTTTCAATCCGAGAACACAGAATATCTTTCCATTTCTTTGTATATTCTTCAATTTCTTTTAATAGAGTCTTGTAGTTTTCATTATATAGGTCCTTCACATGTTTCGTTAAATTTATTCCTAGGTATTTTATTCTTTTTGGTGCAATTTCAAAAGAAAGTATTTTTTCAACTTCTTTTTCTGACACTTCATTATTAGAGTATAGGAATGCTATGGATTTTTGAACATTGATTTTGTAATCCAGAAACTTTATTGTATTTGCTTATTGTTTCTTGTGGTGTTCTTGTGGAGTCTTTAGGGTTTTTTATATAGAGAATCATGTCATCCACAGATAGTGACAGTTTGACCTCTTTGTTTCCTATTTGGATGCCTTTTATATCTTTCTCTTGTCTGATTGCACTTACTAGGACCTCCAATGTTATATTGAATAACAGTGGCAATAGTAGACAGCTTTGCCTTGTTCCTGATCTTAGAGGGAAAGTTTTTAGTTTTTCACCACCAAGTATAATATTGACTGAAGGTTTGTCATAGATGGCCTTTATTATTTTAAGGTACTTTCCTCCTATACTGATTTTGTTAAGTGTTTTGATCAAAAATGGATGCCGTATCTAATCAAAGGCTTTTTCTGCATCTATTGATATGATCATATGATTCTTATTTTTTAATTTGTTTATATGGTGTATCATTAACCGATTTGTGTATATTGAACCATCCCTGTGCCCCTAGAATAAAGCCCACTTGATCGTGGTGTATAATCTTTTTAATATGTTGCTGTATTCGGTTTGCTAGTATCTTATTTAGGATTTGTGCGTTTGTGGTCATGAGAGATATTGGTCTATAGTTTTCTATTTTTTGTGTTATCTTTACCAGGTTTTGGTATTAGGGTGATAAAATGAGTTGGGAAGTATGGCCCCTCTTTGATTTTTTTGGAAGAGTATGAGAAGAATAGGTATTAAATCTTTGAATGTTTGGTAGAATTCACCAAAGCCATCTGGTCCTGGACTTTTACTTTTTGGTAGGTTTTTGATGATTGTTTCAATTTCCATTCTGCTGATTAGTCTATTTAGATTTTCCAGTTCTTGATTCAGTCTAGGAAGGTTGTATTTTTCTAAGTACTGACCCATTTCTTCTAAGTTATTAAATTTGGTGTTATATACTTTTTCATAATATTCTTGTATAATCCTTTGTATTTCTGTGTTGTCTATAGTAATTCCCTCTCTTTCATTCCTGATTTTGTTTTTTTGTGTCCTTTCTCTTTCTTCTTTAGTGAGTCTAGCCAGAGGTTTGTCAATTTTATTATCCTCAAAGAACTAGCTCTTTGTTGCATTTATTTTTTTTATTGTTTTGTTTTTACTTATTTGTTTTCAATTTCTTTTATTTCTGCTCTAATTTTGATTATTTCTTTCATCTGCTGACTTTAGGCTTCACTGGTTTTTCCTTTTTTAGTTTTTTAATATGAAGTATTAGGTTGTTTATTTGGGTTCATTCTTGTTTTTGGAGATAAGCCTGTAATGATATGAACTTTCCTCTTATGATCGCTTTTGCCGTGTTGTAAAATTTTCATTATTTCACGTATCATTATATAATGATCACCAGCAGGAAATTTAACATTGTTAAAATATGGTTATCTAATCCACAGCCCATATTCAATTTTTATCAATTGTTTTAATAATGTCCTTCAATAGATATTTTTGTTTCCAGGATTCCATTTAGAATCAGACACTGCATTTAATTTTTATGTCTATTTCTTTACTCTGATACAATTTCTCTGCAGTACTGTCTCTTTCTTGATCTTGACTTTTTAAAAATAATCCAGGCCACTTATTCTATAAATGCCCTAACTTTAGGTTTGTGTGATGCTTCCTCATGATTACATGCAGGTTATATATATTTGGTAAATATACTAGAGAAATGAGGATGTGGATGTCCTTCTCAGAGCATTGTATGGGGTGCAGTGGACATAATTTGTACCAATGTTTGTGATGATTATTTTGGTCACTTGATTAAGGTGACAATGTCTAGGTTACTCCTCTATAAAATCTCCATTTTTCTTTTTGTAATTAGTAAGTAATTTGTGGGGAAATTACTTATTAATTATTTGTGGGACTATGTAATTGATTTGTTTCTAATCAGACATTTGCTTATTACTTTTAGCTTCCATTGATAACTTCCAAAATCTGTCATCATTCAAGATTTATTATTTGATGTTTTGTTGTAAGAGAATTTATTTTCTTTCTTATCTCCATTTTTCTTTTTGTAATTAGTAAGTAATTTGTGGGGAAATTACTTATTAATTATTTGTGGGACTATGTAATTGATTTGTTTCTAATCAGACATTTGCTTATTACTTTTAGCTTCCATTGATAACTTCCAAAATCTGTCATCATTCAAGATTTATTATTTGATGTTTTGTTGTAAGAGAATTTATTTTCTTTCTTTTGTGTATGTATGTGTGTGTGTATGTGTGTTGTGTGTGTAGTGTGCGCGCGTTTGTATGTGTGTAAATTAAAATGCAAAGACAAGCAAGGAAATGATAAAGTTCAGGAGAGAAGTTATTTCTGGGAGGGAAGAGATATAATATTTCAAAAGGAGAACATTGATAAGATAATGCAATATAATTAATTTAGGTTTCTCAACAAGCAAATATTTAATTTTACCACCCAAATTTAACAAACAGTTTTAAAATCAAAAGCTATCTTTAACATATAGCAGTTTTGTGTATCTTAATCAGAAGCCTATAGCCAAGGACAACATTGAAAATAGAGGAAAAAGAACAAGAGGAAAAAGTAAAGAAGGAGGATTAAGATGGAGGGGGAGGGAGAGGAAAGAAAAAAGGAAGGGCAGTAGTAAATAGGAGATAAGGAGAGTGACAAAAAAAAAAAGGTAAGAAATCAGATAAAAAAAAATGAAAGAAGCCAACTATTCTAATGCAGTTAAGATTAAAGCTATCATTTAGTCATATCACTACAATATCTTCTCCAATTAGTGGTTATTTTTAATATTGGAGGGGGATAACTATGAAAAGGAAATAATGTCTTCTGCTTTGATACTCTTATCTTTGAGAAAGCTGCTTCCATCTTGCTCCACAACTTGAACCAGACTAAGTCTCTGGAGACAATTGGAAAAGTGGAAGGTCCATTTTTGCCATTAAAAATATTCTCGTGCCAAAATTTTGCACAGATTGTTGATTCTTTTTAAAAATAAAAATGTCTAAGGACATACTGGGTAAAGAATCAAATTAAGAGTTAGTCAATATTTTAGTATATGGATGAAGGATGTATGAAAATTGTGAGTTAAATAAGTTATGAGTCATTTTAATCTTCACTCAATTGACACGACTTTCCAAAGTGGGATAAAAAAAGGAGTATTTTCACACAATTTAAACGACCTAAGGAGCTTAAATGTAGGCCATCTGCTTAACTATGTTTTTTTATTAACAACATTTATAATCTTTAAAATCTAGAAGAACAGGAATTTTCATATCATTGAAAGAATAAAAGTATACTATGTATATAATTTTTAAAGAAATTCAGAGTATAGAGTAAAACAGATCGAAAAATTCTCCATTGCAACTTTCACCTAACACTCCTCTACTGTCTCAAAGATAATTACGTTTAAATTCCTTGTACATACTTCCAAGAAAAATATTTATTTACATACTCCATTATTGTATATTTAGTTATCCAGATAATTTTTCAGCATTATTGCTTTTTGTGCTGTTGATTTTTCTTTCTCATTAAAAAGCAATTTTTATTCATTAGAAAGTATAAAATATACATCAAGCAGAATATGTAAGTAACAGTAATCAATACCCATATTAAACAAAATCAGTTGAATGTATGATATTGGCTTTAATATGTTTCCTAAGTTCCAACTCTCTCATGAATAGTCTTTTTTCTTATTATAATTTTATTTTATCTATCCATCAATCAATCATTTAATATTTATTAATTTTTTTCCTACCTATCTAATATACTTACTTATTTTTAATATTAATATTTCTATTCTTTAACTTGTATATTTACACTTAATAATATATCCCTTCAGAATAAAATAGTGTTTTAAAGTGTGTGATACTTTAGTGACTTCATATTTCTTTCTATAAAAATATCTTATTAGTTTTTTACTAAGTAATGATATAATACTAATATGAATACAAAGTAGTATAATTATACATGACTTGTATAGATTTCTGATCATTTTCTTATAATTAATACTTAAATGTTATTCAAAAATATTGATTTTGATTTTTTTTTCAAATTTTCTTTCAGAAAAGGGAATTGACAATGCATGGTAGAAATAGATTGGAACATATGAAGATCTCAGTATCAAAACAAATTTCGACTTACACCAAAGGCAGTTAGCATGGTTCAATCCAATAACATCGTATGATTTTCTAATTTTACTAAATATGACACATACAATACCTAATTTACTTCTTTGAAGACTAGAGAGACCGAATATATTCATATTTATCTGTAATCAACTTATTTTATGTTCATGAATTAATTTTTACTAAATGATTTCATTAAATTATTTTTTAACTAGGTATTACTATTACTTTTATTATAATAATAAACATTCTGCACCTGTGTTATTTTTCTGTATCTTAGTTTCTTATCATTTTTACATGGGATATATTTCTTTTTATTCTAGTCAAATCTACTAATCGTTTACTTCATATTTTTCTTCTCCTTTTCTATTTAGAAAGCACTTGGTTTTCCTGAGATCAGATGAGCATCAATTGAAGTTTCCTTCTGTTTCTTTTATAATTTTATTTTTATATACTTTTGAGTCTAATACAGCTGAATTTTATTTTTCCAAAAATCTAGTTCAGTATTTCACCAGTATGTAGAATTTTTCTTTTATTAAAAAGTAAACTCATTATATATGTGTTTTCTTTAGAATTTATTCTATTATTTATCTATTATTGTTCAAGGAGAACATTGTTTTGATTATTGCTGTTTTGACTATTGCTATTAATCTGACAGGGCAAAGGGAAAGTTCTTGCATATTTTTTTCTCTTTTTCATTAATTTAGTTACTATTTCCCTAATTTTCTCATTTTTAATTATATGGGAATTAAACCTATGAATTCATGTATTAGGATAATTGGAAAATGCTAAGTCTTGCCACTGATGAAGCTTATATTTTTGTCACTTATTCCTGTCTTCTTTAATAATATTATTATAATTTATAGACGATTTTTTATGCACAAGGTATGTGCAAAAATAGTTTACAAATAGTATCTATTCCTTCAGTAAATATTTATTTTGAGTTTATTGTGGACTGGCACTCATGTAGGGGGCCAATGATGTATGAGTTACAAAGTAGTTAAGCATTTTACTCTTGTGGGCGGAGTCGATATATAATTAGAGAGACTATATTGCAGATAATCAGATGGGGAAAGATTGTCCATAACAATTATATAAATAAGATCATTCCATAGAGACAAATTTATAAGAAGGAAGAGGAGGAGAAGGGGAGGAAAAGAAGGAAGAAGAAGCAGCCTCTGAACGATATTATGGGAAAGTGAATTTTTTCAATAGGATAATTGGGAGTGCTTCTTTGGCGATGGCTGCATCTTTGAGGATCCTAGGAACCTAGCAACAACAACCAACTTTGGAGAACTTTATCCAAAGAGTGACTAAATGAATGAATGAATGAATGAATGAATGGATGGATGGATGGATGGATGAATGAATGAATAAATAAATAAATAAGGAATGTATTTGGAAAGCTAAGAGAATTAATAAGAATTCTAAAGAACCAGTCTTAAAAAATGATAAAATGAAATGGACTAGAAAGCAGGAAACTGCTCAAATCACACCTGCATGACTATCTATGGCTAGTAGGCACTGCTGGTAGCACGGCTGCTACATGCTTTTTCCATCTGTGCACCACTGACACTGCAGTAATATCTAATTATTCCTGCATCTTTATGGAACACCTTCAGACTCAGAGTCTTAGATGAAAGCATCTGGTTGTTGCGGTTTAAGTTCAGTGCCCATTCACTGGTTATCATGAAGGAAGAAGGAATATTTGGCATTTCTCTCTCCCCTACATTGTATGCCTTAGAACCGAGTCACCAATCAAAATTTAAACAATATGAGATTTTTTTTTCCAAATTGAAAGATCAAATATTACCAGACAAAAAAATAAAAATAAAAAAAGGTAAATGCCCATTATTCACTGGCGCTTGAGCTCTAACTTGAATGTAGAAAAAGATTGTCATGCAGAAATTAGAAACAAGTGGAAGAAATAAATGCAAAGGCTTTGAATCAGGAATAAGACTGAAGTACTATAAAACAGAAATGGAAACCAGAGTTTATGGAGCAATATATGACATATGCTATGTGAGTCCCAGGTCTGGCTGTGATCCAGGCTTGCGACTAAGAATAGAACTCTGGATATAAAATGTTACATTAATGTAGTAAGGGGACTGTGCCTAACTTGTGCAAGTATGACTCAGCTTATTGTTTATCACGCATGTGTGGCAGAATGTCATTATTGTTCTCTGACATATATAAAGCCCATGTGGTCTCTTAGTGCAGAAGCCCCTGCACTTCCTGCAATCAGGTACCTGATGTTTCATTCTCACGTCGTCTTCTCGTGCATTTTTTTCAACTAGGCATCTCACCATCGAAGCCTTCCCTTCTTGATCAGCTCGGCTCTGACATGCTATTTCTGAGATATTCTTAATCATATTGTAGGAAATCTTTCTATATCTAACATTGAAAGAGTATTTTAACTAAGATATCTGAATGTTTGATTAGCTTAAAGAATTATTAAAAACTTTTTATTTTGTATCAATTGCCATTATCTATTTGTTTTCACCTTTTGCCCAATAAATGTGGTGATTCCATAATTTTTTAAATTAAACTTATTTAATACACCCCTCAATTTTAATCTCATTATTTTATTTATCAATTAAAAATCTATATTCAAAAGAGGGATTAAACTTTAATGCATCAATGCTATATTACTTTTTAAGAATAATCTAAATAATTCTACATTTATAAAATCTTTTGAAACTATTATGATCTAGAACAATATAGAATAGAATTATATATATATTACATATATGTAAATTTGAAAACACTATCTCATAAAACTATCTGTGTGCAGCTTCCATATTTAAATTCACAGATCTCATTGACTACTGACAATGATTGACAGATATGAACTCTAGTGGCACATTCCTTTATCCCCCCAGGCAGAGCTTAAGGGGGCTTGAAGTGCCTGTAGGAGTCATAGGATAATTTTGGGTATCTCCAAACTCTCTCTACTTTTACTAGTACTATTATTGCTATTGTGTCAGGACTTAAGGTTTTAGAAATGACCAAAGGTCTTGCTTGACCCGAATCTATTGACTTATTTAACTGAGGTCCTTGAGAGGGTTTCTGCCAGCTAAATAAACATGCTGGCAAGAAACTCCAAAGTAATTAGACTTCTTCTGATTCATCACTTCCTTCATTGACTGATGCACTAATTCAACAATAATTTATGAAACTTCCTTCTACCACATGAATATAAGCCTTGGAGTCTGACTGTCTCAGATTGATTCTGACCTGAAAGTTTATGAGTTCTGTGCCCTCGGGAAAATTATCTCTCTTTACTGGGTTTCTCTCTAAATCACAAAATGAGGATAATAATTTCATCAAATTTATAAACTTTTACTTTATTTTATTTTTAAACTGACATATAATAAACTATACCTTTTAGGTATATAGTTCTAAAAATTTTAATACATATACAACCACCATGAAAATCGGTATGTAGTTCAATTTCGTAATTCCAAAACACCCTCTGTATTATCTCTTTCTTTTCCTACCTTTCCTCCATAACTAACTCCTAGCAATCACTAATCTTTTTTCTAACCCTATATTTTTGGAGACATTATGCACATGAACTAATACAAAATATAAATTTCTGATACTGGCATTTTCACTTAGCCTATAGCCTTTGAATTTCATATAAGTCGAGTGCCTCAAAAGATCATTTTTAAAAATCAATGAATAGTTTTCCATAGTTTAAATGTACCATAATCTTTCTTAAATCTATTAGGTCATTGAAGGACATTTTACTTATTTCTATCTTTAGGTGATTTTTAGGTTTTTGAATAAACATGTTTTTAGTTTTATGTTGTATTTCTCCAGGATAAATACATCTAAGAGTGAGAAGGATAGATCATATAGTATGTTTATTAGAATTGGCATACTGCTTTCCAGGCTGTGTCATTTTGCAATCTATGAAAAAGTTGCTTTCCACTCTTGTTGACACTTGGTATTGTGTATAATTATATATATTTGCCATTCTAATAGGTATAGTGATATCTCATCATGGTTTAATTGGCATTGATCTAGTCACTAATGATGTTGAACATCTTTTTATGCACTTATTTATTATCCATATATTCCCTTTAGTGAAGTGTCTATTCAAGTTTATTGGTCATTTTTGGTTGAGTTTTTCAATTTTTTTACTACTGAGTTTATTTTTTTAATAGATAAACTATTTTTAGAGTAGTTTGAGGTTCACAGAAAAATTAGGTGTAAATTACAGAGAATTCACATATACCACATGTCCTCTCACACACATTCACAAACACACAACCTCTCCCACTGTCAACATTTATTACAATCAGTGAATCTACATAGACACAGCATTGTTACTCAGTCTAATAACCTTAGAATTTATTTTTGTGTTGCACATTCTATGGGTTTTGACAAATGTATAATGACATATATCCATCATTGTGATATTAGACAGAATATTTTCACTGCCCTAAAAATCCTCTATGTTTCATCTATTCATCCTTTTCTCTCCATTAACCTCTGACAACCACTAATCTAATGATTCCATAGTTTTCCTTTTCCAGAATGCCATAAAGTTGGAACCATACAGTATGTAGCCTTTACAGACTGATTTCTTTCACTTAATATCCATTTAAATTTCCCCCATGTCCTTTCATGTCTTGATAGCTTCTTTCTTTTCAATGTTGAATAATACAAATTCCATTGTTTGGATGAACTGGTTTATGTACCCAATCACCTACTGAAAGATAACTCTGTTATTTCCAAGTTATAAATATTATGTTTAAAGCTGCTATAAACACCCATGTGTAGGTTTTTGTATGGACATAAGTTTTCAATTCATTTGAGTAATTACCAAGAAACACAATTACTAGATTTTATGTTAAGAGTATGTTCAGTTTTGGAATAAACTGCCAGACTGTCTTCCAAAGTGGCTGTCTCATGTCATATTCCCACCAGCAATGAATAAGATTCCTATTCCTCCACATCCTCTAGCATTTGGTGTTGTAAGTGTTTTGGATTTCGTCCATTCTAATAGGTGTGTAGTAGTATCTTATTGATGTTTTAAGTTGCAATTCCCAAATGGTATATGATATTGAACATATTTTCATATATATGTTCATTGTTATCTATAAATCTTCTTTAATTGGGTGTCTATTTGGACCTTTCACCCATTTTTTAATTGAGTTATTATTTTTCTTATTGTTGAGTTTTAAGAGTTCTTTTGTATTTTGGTTAACAGTCTTTTATTAGATATGTCTTTTGCAAACAGTTTTTCCCAATCTGTGATTTGTCTTCTCATTCTCTTGACATTGTCTTTTACAGAGTAGATTTCTTTTTAGTTTTAATGAAGTGCAACTTTTCAATTATATCTTTCATGAATTGTGCCTTTGGTGTTTTATTTAAAAGTTATTGCTATACCGAAGATCACCTAGGTTTTCTTCTATGTTATCATCTAGGAATTTTATGTTTGCATTTTACATTTAGGTCTGCAATCCATTCTAAGTTAATTCTTGTGGAGGATTAAGGTTTGTGTCTAGGTTCTTTTTCTTTTCTCCTTCTCCTCCTCCTCCTCCTCCTTCTCCTCCTCCTCCTCTTCCTCTTCCTCTTCCTCTTCTTTCTTCTTCTTCTTCCTCCTCCTCCTCCTCCTTCTTCTTCTTCTTCTTCTTCTTCTTCTTCTTCTTCTTCTTCTTCTTCCTTCTTGCATGTAGATGTCCAGTTGTTTCAGCACTATTTGTTAAAAAGACTGTCTTTTTTCCATTGTATTGCTTTTGTTCATTTGTCAAACATCAGTTAACTAAATTTCTATTGGCTCTTTATTCTCTTTTTCATTGATCTATTTGTATATTCCTACACCAATATCACACTGTCTTGATTCTTGTTATTTTATAGTGGGTCTTGAAGTCAGATAGTGTCAGATCTCCAACTTTGTTTTTAACTTTGGATATTGAGTTGGTTATTCTGAGTCTTTTTCATCGCCATATAAACTTTAAGATTAGTTTGTCAATTAGTGTTGATTTTTGAGAGCTGTTATATATTCAGATACAGGTTCATTTTTGATTAAGTAATTTATAAATGTTTTTCTCCTATGCTGTAACTTGTCTTTTCATTCTTTTAATAATGCCTTTCTCAGAGTTAAAATTTTAATTTTGATAAAGTTTATTTATCAATATTTGCTTTTATGGATTATGTTTATAATATCATGTGTAGACTTTTATATTTTCTATGAACATTTAGAGTTTTACATTTTACATTTAGATATGTGATTTCTTTAGATTTAATTTTTATAGGTTATAAGAATTTATGAGGATTAAGTTGAGGCTTTTAATTTTGCATATCAATTTTATTTATTTATTGATTGATTGATAAATAAAATTTATCAATTTTATTTATTTATTTATTTATACTTTTTTTACTATATAGTCAGGGCACTTTTATCAAAGTATAGATTCGTCATATTTGTATGAGTTGGACTTTTTATTCTCTTCTATTGATCTATATGTCAATACTGCACTATTGGATCTGAATGGACTCTTTATTCTGTTCTATTGATCTATATGTCAATATTGCACTATCTTAAAAACATACTGTCTTAATAAATGCAGTTTTATAAAATCAAGTGCTGGTAATCTACCCAGTTTCTTTTTTCTTCTTTTTCGCAAATATTTTAGGTACACTAGATCCTTTGTTTTCTATGTAAATTTCAGAAAAAGCTTGTCCATAGCTAAGAGGAAAATCCTTCAGTGGCTTTAATTTTAATTGCATTAAATTTATACATAACTATAAGTTTAACTAATATTTTACTATGTTGAATCTTCCAATTCATGAACACAGTATATCTCTTCATTTATTTCAGTATTTTTTTCAACAGCTTTTGTATCTTATAGAATACAGATAATATAAATGCTCTGTTAGACTTACACCTAAGCATTTTATTTCTGGAGTTACTATAAATGCTATAATTTATTAGTTTTAGTTTCCAATTCATTAATAACATACCATATAATAGTATATAGCACATAGTTTATTAATAGTATATAAAAATACAATTGACGTTTAATGTTGAACTTGTGCCTTGGAAACTTACTGAATTCACTTATTAGTTTTAGGGGTGTTTTATTATTATTATTACTTGGGATTTTCTATGAAGACATCAAGTCATCTATGCATAGAAATATTTTAATTTTTTTCTAATTTTTTTGCCTTTTTTTCTTCCACTGGCTATGATTGCTAGTATGTTTTTGAATAGGAGGAATTAAATATCCTTGAATTGTAACTAATTTTCTAGGGAAAAATTTACTTTTATATATGATGTTAGTTGTAGGTTTTTTGTAAATGCTTTTATTTAAATTGAAGAAGTTTCTTTCTATTCCAAGTTTACTGAGTTTACTAGTTTTTATCATAAATAGAGGTTGACTATTGCCAAATATTTTTTTTTCTCAATCGACTGCTAAGGTCATGCAATTTCTCTTCTTTAGTATTTTAGTATAGTTACTCTTTTGCTATGACAAGTTACACTGATTGAGTTTTTGCATCTTAAGTCGGTTTGTAAGTCCTGGGCTAAACCTAACTTGGCCATAATATGTTATTTTAAAAAATATATTGCCAGATTCAATTTTCTAATATATTCTTAAAATTTTATATCTGTATTTTTATTGGTCTGTAGTTTTTTGTTTGTTTGTTTAGTGTCTTTGTCTAGTTTTGACAACAAAATAATACTGGCTTCACAAAATAAGTTGAGTAGTGTTGCCTTCTTCTGTTTTATGGAAAAGATTATATAGACCAGTGCTACATTTTTAAAAAAATATTTGATAGAACTTATCATATCAGTTAACATTAGGCTTATACATTTATTTTTTTAGAAAGTTTTTAAGTATAAAATCAAATCTTTTAATAGTGAGAAGACTAGATTCTGTTGATTTGCTCTCTCTCAATACTCATGCTCACATTTGGGTTTAGAGCATTTCAGTCAATCCGCATTGATTCCAAGCCATGAGATACAAAGGAGTAAAATATGGTAAAGTCACCATAATTTCAGTTTTCACTCATATTTTGGTCTTCTTTCCTGCTCTGACTGTTAGTATTCATTTTTTTTATATAATTCCTCAAAGATCTCATGCATTCTGTTTAGGCTTCAGAGCTTCATTTAGTCAGGAGACAGGGTAGACTGTGCTTACTCCATCTTATTTGGACTTGTAATCAAGCTTATAGCACATTAAAGGATAATGTGTTAATACGTGAAAATTTCTTACAATGTGCCTAAAATGTAGTTAGGACTCAAAACGTGGCAGTTATTATCATCATTATTACTACTTTCCAGCACTGAGCTAAATACAGCATAAGTTTGCTGTCTTCGTGGTACTTATAGGTTGGAGAAAAAAATATATATGAAAAAAGACATAAATAATTGCTTATAACCTTTAAAAGTATTACTAAAAAAGTAGACAGTGATAAGACAGACAGACTCATGTTTGGTGAATTTATTTTATGAATATGCATGCATTTTTGTGGATTGTCAATTACTGAGACTTACAACATACATTTAGTTAATCAAGGAGCTATACACTAAATGTTTTGTTAGTATATTTTGGAATTACAAGGAAAGTTATAGAGCAATTGTATTTTATAAGACTTTTTACTGTTTTATTTAATAATAAAATTAATGGTTTATTTTAATGTTGATTCTATGCCAGCTATTAAATTGCATGTGTACTCAGATTATCTTAACACTTTAATTGTATCATTTAATTCTCATATTTTACTATTCTTTTGATCAAACGAGAAGATATGTTTTTGGAATGCAGCCAGTCTACCAATATTAAACAATGCTTACTGCCTCTCGGAGTTCTGAACTGGACATATGGGGAGAAAGTATAACAGTAGGACCCCAAAGTGGTTGCTCTGTAGTGACCTGAGAAGGAAAGGCCCCATGCAAGTTGAGGAAGAGAAATGCTGTTAGAAGATATATGAGAGTAACTTCAGCTTAGACCCTAACCACTAGACAGAGACAGCAGCAAGCAGTTAGCCTCTCACATGTGATTGAACATACCCACAATATGTCTACATGTACCTTTTAGAAACTAAAATAGCTCTATACTAAAAGTCAGTATATGCATTGCACAAACTAATACATATTTTCAGTATTGCAAACTAGTATAACAAAGGCTTTATGCAGATTTAATCTAATGTAATGCTTATTTTGTAAGGTAGATTTAAATCTGTTAAAGTCATAGGTACTCAAGGAAGTCATTTTTTTTGTTTCAAGGCTTTTTGACATGTTCCCACAATTTTTACAAAATTAAATTTTATGTAAAATTGATTTTGTAACTTAAAATTCACTTCCTCGGGGGAGACTTTTTTGAATGACCACCAGAATCAGATATTTTGCTTTCATAGATTCTTAAACATTTTAGTATCTTTTTTTTTTTTTTTCATGTGATGCAACCCTTGGTTGACCTCACAAATTGCAAGGATCTTGTCAGCTTACAATCCCTTATTTTTTATTTTTTACATTTATAGCACCTGGTCTTACTAGGTGGTCTCCCGTCCAAGTACTAACCAGGCCCAACCCTGCTTAGCTTCCAAGATTAGACGGAATCGAGCTTGTTCAGGGTGGCATGGCCAGCAGACTAGTATCATTCTTGAGCCATGTCTATTTTGCTCACCATCGTATTACCAGTGCCTGGCATTTAGTAGATGTTTATTTAATAGTTAATAAATAGTGTAATTAGTCACATGTTTATGGAGCACTTTGTAAACCTTAACTACTCTGTTACAGGGTGAATGAATACGGTTTAAACTTTAGGAATGTTTACAGTCTATGGAAAGGCATGCATATTAGAAATAAGTATGCTTGTCTCAGTATTTACATGTATATATAATTTATAAATGTATAAATGCTTATATGTTATATGCATTATGTATGTTTGTCTATAGCATACACAGTAAATGGGTATCCATACATATTTTTAATATATACATGTGTAACATGTAATTTTAGCACTACTAGCCAAGCAGAGTTATTATAAGTCATCTTTTGCCATGCACACATGATAGTTTCACAGATCAATTATGACATCTTCAATATATACTTTCAATACTATGATAAGTTTTGCTGCTGTCCCACGTATCATTTTGATATTACCCCTAATTTAACCATGGTATAATCATGGCTTTTGCTCATTACAGGCAAAAAATGTGTTACAATAAATTCTACAACCAAAAAAATTTCTATAAAATATATCATTTCATAATCCAGTAGATATTATTTTGGCACTCTCTTTAATGCTTGTCAATCTTCTTTATAAGATATAGATCTAAACTTTTAATCTTCCATAGAGAAAATAGAGAATCATAGTGTGTTATTTATAATGAATATTCAGAGATGTAATTTTGATATTAACAGGGTGTATTTTGTTTTAGAATTACATCGTCGATCAGCCTCTCGTGACCTTTTACACTATTTTAGTGTCACAGTGTCTCATACACAATCTCCAAGTTCTTTTACTCTAATTCTATTCTCTTGCATAATGATGAGATTTATTTGACCACTTTATGACTGAAGCATTTTGCATAGCACTAACTGAGAATATTTTATTTCCTGCATCTGGGTATCACAGATATAGAGTGACAGCATTGTTATTGAAAAACAACATATCTTCAATCAACTTAACTGTTGTTTAACCTTCCTATAGAACTCAGACGTTATTACGACAAAATAAGGGCACCCATGAGATCTAAAATTTTACCTTTTCTTTTATACCAATAACGGAAGAAGTTAATTGTTGAGGTGAAAAAGAAAAGTTTGATTTTTAGGAGCAGAAAATCCCAGAGGGTTTTCTCTTTTACCTCAATTAAGTCTGAATAAATTGCAACATCTTCAAGTAAAACTGTGGGGAAGGCATTTTTGTTATTGGCCTGATGGTAATCCACAGGTGCAGAGAACTGCAGACACATTTAGATGAACTCTAGCATTACACCTGTGCTGACAGAATGGTAAGAGAAAAATAGAGAATCTGTCCACTGTATGAACTTGGCTAACCTTCTGTTTTCTTTCTCTTCCTCCTGCTCCGTTTGATGGTTTATATAAAGACCTAGATGATTAAAAAACACATCTCTCCTTATCTTTGAATTTAAAAGTTGTATTTTAAAACAGACTCATTTCTCTTGGAAAGATGTTATAAAACTATTTAACCTTTTTAGAATTAAAATTACATTTTTTTTACATTGGAAAACAAGTTAGCAAATGACTAAAACTTCTCTGTGTTTCCTTTTAATTATTGATTGTGTTCCAATTGTTTCCTTATCAAATTTTATTTTAAAAAAATGAAACTTTAATAAAGTATATAGATACTTTAACATGTATTTCTTTTAAGCACCTAGTATTTGAATTGAATTATTACCACATTGGGATTAACTTTATAATAAACTGTAAATTGCTAAGTATTAGAAGTTGTATCTGAAGTCTAGAAATTCAGATAGCTGACGGTCTAGCATGATTCATTTATTGAGAATAGTTATGGTTACCTTAGTTTACCAGCTCTGATTACTTTTCAGAGATTATGTCTTTAAATTCATTTGTTGACTCTTAAACTATCTTTTATTTGGCAAGATGTAAGCAAATTAAATTCAACATGAAAGAATAGTTTTGTTTTGTTTTTTTAATAGAGAATGTTTTCCATGTTTGTTATATAAAAATAATTTAAATTTATTTGACGCAGTCCAGAAATTTAGAATGTCTCTGTCAGAAAGTGATAAATTTTTTGAAGGCAAGATTTTATAATGGACTTCCAAATTTGAGTAAAAATATATTCACTGAAGTATTAACATGAAGTCCACTCGGTCTAGAGTTTGATTTAATAATATGCCTAGAGTTTTTTGACTCAGATTTTATAAAGAAAACACAGATAATTGAGCTTTCTTAATATATATAATGAAATTAGAACTATATAATAACATCTAAAAATACTTCATATATTATAGATAATACATAAATAATATATACTGAATTTTGTATTAAGTTCCAAATCCTCCTTTTAAGAGAATTAATAAAAGCTTTATCCAAGTAAAATATCTCAATCTTGGCCCTTGCCACATTTATTTGTTGTTATTTCCTTGGCATTTATCCTGCTTATCTTAATCTGTCCCATCTTTTGCTTATCTTACTACCCATTTTATCTGAAAGACCTTTATGCAGTAGCAGGGAAGAGCTAATGTATTTGAAAACAAATGTTTAAAGTTCATACATAAGCCTATGTCATTTTTAGTTTTGCTTTTTCTACTGCTTCATAATGTTTTGGTCATATTCTATAAAAAACACATATATATTGAATATATATGTATATATGTATGTATATGCACAAACATACTCAGTGATGCAGATTTGGGTCAATATTTTGAAAAGTATACAATTATCATGAAAATAACAGTAGGTCATATTCATTAAAGTGACTGTTTTTCTTATTGTAAAAAATACTTAACATATAGAGGATCAAAATAATAAGATTCATATCTATTTTACATTCACAACCAGATAATAACTGGTAAATTCTTTCAAAACTATACAACTGGTTCTGTTTTACAGAAATTGCTCTTGTCTAATAACATTCTGGACATCGATCTGCTGTTTTACATGAGTGTTTTGATCATAGACTGTTCTTTCATTGTGAAGACTATGCTTTTCTTTCTTATTTGGAATGGTACAATTGATTTAGTATCAATCTTCTTTTATCTCTGACATAGAAACAAAAGACAGATTTTGCTGTACGTAACTCCCTTGCTGACAATCTTCATGACAGAGACCTGTGTCACCTTTCTTAATTCAGGAGCTTTTCTGAATACATATTGCAAATTATGGCAGTTGTGATAAATTATCCAAATTTGAGATGACATCAATAAGTTTTAAAAAGTTCCCTTTTTCTTTATTTTTTCATACTATTAATCCAACTGATATAGATGGATGATAGAGAGATTAGATAGGTGATAGATGATAAATAGATATGTTAGATAGATAGATAGATAGATAGATAGATAGATAGACAGAATAAAAGATATAGACAATTAGATAGTAAAATTCTACAGAAAAATTAGATAGTAAAATTCTACAGAAAAATTTGACTTTGAACACCTGCCCATAAAAATTATATACCGTTTTCAATATTTCTGATCAAACTCCTTTTAAGAATCTCTAAACACTCACAAATAAGATCACTAATTATTTTCTTCATAATTATAATCTATCTTTATCTACCTTCGACTAAGACTCTGATTCTCAAGATTTAATATATATTATTTAATATATGAATCATATGTGCTTATTTAAATCAGATCCCATGCTATATCTTTAGAAATTCAGCATCAGTACATCTCATTTAGAACTCAGTAACTGATAATGGTGCACTAGGATTATAATGTAGGCTACTTAAAGGAAGGAAGAGGTTTTATCAATCTCTGTTTTCCTGGTACTTGGCACTACAGCTGACATACAACAGACACAATAATTCTCTCTTGAATTAAGAAGCTTAATAAAATAAAGGTAGCTTCAGATCATCTAATTAATCTACCCTGGCGGCAAATTTTAGCATCCCAGTTAGAATATGTCAAACTTTTGAAGATAGGAACTGGTGAAACTGTAGACTCTGGGAGTATTCTCTTCCCTACTTTTTGTGTACATCTTGATTAATTCATCTGGCATTTATTGTACCCCCATTTAAATCTAGGCGCTGTGCCAGATGTTGTGATATCAAATTGCATAAGGTTAATCATCACTCTTAAAGAATTTATAAATTAGGGGAGAGATATATTAATAGTCTTAACATAATCTAGTAGTTTATTATAGAAAAACAGTCATTTTAGAAGCATTGAGAAATAAAGACTGAGTACATTTAAGGGTTCCTTCAATATTAAAACTTCAAGAATCAGCATATTGTTATATTGTTGATACTGTTGCAAATCATCTCCTATGCCAACTCTTCAAAGGATTCAATGGCATTAGAAATTGTCTACGGCCATGCCACCCTGAAGAAGCCCGATCCCATCTGATTTCAGAAGCTAAGCAGGGTCAGGCCTGGTTGGGAGACCACCTAGGAAGACTAGGTGCTGTAGGCATAAAAAAAAAAAAAAGATAATAAATAAGAGATTGTAAACTGACAAGTTCCTTGCAATCTATGAGGTCAACCAAGGGTTGCCTAGCTTAAAAAAGAAAAAAAAAAAATCGTCAATGTGCTAACACTATTTGTCATTAAAATGAAAGCAATAGGAACATATACTCTATGCCACATGGCAGCATCCTGGCCAGATTATCTGCTGAGCTAAAACTTCTAGCAGATTGTCTTTTTCTCTTGCTTATTTCGATTTTGTGATATCAGCTTCAAAAATTGCTTTTATCTTATATCAGCTAAAGTTAGATTATTTATTGCAATAAACAACTCTGGCTAAATTGATTTTTAGTTAGTAAGAATTAGAAATAAATCTTCTTGATATTTTTCCCCAGTGTTGGGTATTTCTTGGTAAAACACATAATCTCAAAACAGCTTAGCAATATTTTTATACTGGAAAAATGTGGACATTGTCTTACTGCACTATGCTAAAGTTTTAAAATAATTATATATTATTATGTCAAACATCTTATGAATAAAAATCTAAATGTATATTTACTGATAAAGTAGGACTAAAAATGTATTCTATTCATCATTTGTCCATGCGAAATGTATTCTATTCATCATTTGTCCATCATTCATATTTTTCCATGGGCTTATAGCTTTTATAATTTTTAAGTTTGTGTTATATGTTCTCTGTTCATTCTTTACCTACTGGTTTCACACATCAACTGTAGGGCTTTTCTATGTCTATGGAGTTTTGGGGCTGGTTTAGGGAATAGAGTACACAAAGAGGCCTGAAAATATGTCATAGATGGAAAAGAAAATTATAACCATTTTTCTTCCATCTAAAATCTAACACAGTATTAACTTTGAAAGAATAGTATTTATGATTTTCCTTGCAGAGAACCTTCCTGGAAATTCCTTTTCATTAGTTTATATTAAGAAAAAAATAAATGAATAAAACAAAAAAAAATATGTTTTGATTTGAAACTGTTCACAACTAATAGGATTACATTTAAAAGTCTGGGTTACTAATCAATTATCTAAATGTATACTATAAAAAGCAACTCTTTTATTTGCTGTGGCAATGTTTATGTGCTTCTCTTAATTCTTCTTCTACTTCAATTTTCTATGATATTTGAAGATTAGAGTTATAACATTTTCTTTATGAATAGAATGGAATCAAGCCTCCGATATGTTTAAATATAACTTAAACGGTAAGATTAAACAAGCATTTTCTTCTTTTTAACAATGTTGTCTGTTAATTTGACAAAATTCCTCATACCTATAATAATTAAATGTCATATATATTTGATCAAAATAATTATATAAAAACAGACATTTAAGTTTGAAAATATTTTAAACATCAATTTCAAAAAGTACTATATTAAATAAAAATTAATTATCTTTCTAATATTTCCAGGAAAGATCTTAAAATTCTGAGATAATTGAGTATTTAAAGAATCACAGACTATGCAATGATATGCAAAATTACATACAGTGCACTAAGAATAATATCTTTACTTGCATGCAAACACTTATCAATGACCTATTAGTAGGCTTTCATTTAGCATGTCAGTTTCAAACAAATTGTAGCATTCCAAAAGGAAATAATGAGGAATAATCACTTACTCATTTTATTTTTATTTTCATTTAACATATTTCGAACATCATTTGTAAACAACACATTGTGCTAGGTCCTACAAATACAGAGATAAACAGGACATGAATCCTCTCTTTAAGGACTTTAAAATGTATTGAGGACAAGGAAATCAGATTAATGAGACAAACAAAATAAAATATTCAGGATCTAAGTGATGTGTGGGGATGAGGAGAAAGAAGCAAACCTCAGAAACAAAGGGTCCAGAAAGTTTTAATTTCTAAATGAGAGTATCTGACAGAGGCATTGGTAAAGGAAAAAAAAAAATAGATAATGAAAGAAAGTACATTTGAAAATGATTGAAAATTATGAACAAAGTCACAGAGCTTGGGACATGCCTGATAGAACAGTGAGGAGAGAACACAAAGAGGAATGTTTTGAATGAGAAGAAACTGTAATTCAAAGAGAGAGCATACAAGACTTCGAAGGGCATTTTAGGGAGTTGTTTAGTCTTCTTTAGCAAAGAGGAGTCTTTGCAAGTTCTTAAGGTTGGGATAACTTGTTGCAATATATGTTTTAGTAAGGTAACTCCACTATTAATAAAGAAAAAAAAAAGAGCTAAATAATTTCAGAAGATTGATATTGGAGATAAAACAGAGTCAAATATAGATATACTGTTTGCTCACTAAAGGAAATGATTTTTACATACTGAGTGCCCCTACTGGAATAAATGTCTACTCATCAAAAATATATGGGTGATGGATATATACTGATGCACTGGTCAATTCTAAGTGGTACCATTACCCAGATGGCAGTAAGTTTTAATGATATAATATAATATAATTGCTTTTGTCAAAGGTTAGTTTCCCACACATTTAGAATATTTATACATTTTTTTTTATTTGGAGCATAAATATCAGAAAATAAAAAATATATCTTTTATGAAAGAATGTTATGAGGTAGGATATAAGAAAGTAGGATTAAGAGTGATTATTAATGAGTAGCAAAAGGATAGCAAATGTTTTCACCTTGTCCTATAGTGTTTCGTGCCACCTCTTATGCACGTAGCTCTCGAAGCCACTTTCCAGACAGCAGAGCACATTAAATGCATTTATGATTTGTAATTTAAAACTACAGTTGTGCGAAATTGCAATTTAAGCTTGTATGGATCCATACCCATTGAGTTTGAATTAAGATTTACAAATATGTATTAAGTTTGATAGGATAGTCGAATGAAAAATATAATTTGAGATGTAAAATGCAGCAAAATATGAATTTTTAAAATATTTATGAAACCTTCTCGACAATATGCTGATTAAATCTTAGGCAATGCATATAGCACATTTCAGTAATCAATCAGGGTGTATATTCTGAATGCCATGTTTCTAAGTTTCTTAATTTAAAAATAAATTGAGGTGCTTATTCTAAATGTAATTATTTCAAAAAACATCATGTCCTACAAAACTCATTCGTAGTCAAGAGACTGACAAAACAAATCAACCTTTTAAATTTTTGGCTTTAAGTGAACATGGCTGAAAATCTAAGGTTAAAGCCATAAATTCTTCCTACGATTTTTCATCTCTTTAAATAAAAGAAAGTTCTAGAATTATACTAACATTCATATAAATAAGAGGGCAAAGAGCAAGGTGAAGAGGTTGAACGAAATCATGCCAAGTCTAACAATATCAGAATCATATTATCTTAATCATGGGAACACTAATAATAAACTGATACAAACCCACATTCAATGCAGAAATTAACTCAGCAACATCATTTCTCAGCCAGTAGTATTTCTACATTACCAGAGACATGCACAGACACCATCTATATATTATATCATTTAGTAGGTCTATTTTTACAATATCCCCACATCATTTTAATGCATAGTCATGGTAAAGAACTACTGCTCTCCCACAAAATATTAACCAACATGAAACACATGATGTCTGAATTTGGGAATAATTTTGATTCTTTTAAACATTTTTATATTAAGATGTGATCTGGACTCTTATAACTTCCATTCATCAAAATTACATTAGCACATTTTTACTTCTTAAAAAAGACTTCCCTGATTTTACTTATTTCTGAATAAGGTATAGATTAGATAGCTGATGGGTTATTTGACTTTTTTTATGACTAATAATAGTTAATATTTAATATGGATTTGCTAAAGCTGACTCAATTATTTCATATACAATAATCTTAAGTTTATCATCAGTCCTAGAAGGTTGATATTATTATTATTACTCCTATTTTAAATATGAGAAAATTGAAATTGAGCAGATTTTAAGACATGCCTTCAAGTCACATGACTAGAGAGTACTCAAAGTGGGGATCTGGCCCAAGCATTAATGTTTTCAACCGCTATACTGTACCTGTCAGAATGCTTACTGAAGATCTTTTGAATTAACCAAATTGCACCCACCAATCATTTTTATTATTATTTAAGGAAAGCTGTTATTCCTTTCCAACATTTTCAATAGCCCAAAAACTTTCACTTATTTTTTTTTTTTTTTATATATAACCTTGTTATCCACTAAGATTTACTTGTCACTAGGAAATCTAGACAAACTTGGCTTAAGCACTGATTCTAACTTGCCAATACCATTGCTTGTGATATTTAAAACTATATTCCATGACCTTCAAGAACTCTTAGGGGCTTAAGTCTTCATGGTTTTCATTGTTTCTAACAACTAAATTGTCATTAAAAGCCTTTATTTTACTCTGAAGGGTAAACTCCTCTTTTTTCATATGTTTATATATATACACAAACTAAGGCAAAAATCCACTCATTCCACTCATTTTTATATATTCTATTTAATTTATTAAAGATTCTTGAGTTAAAGAAAGATTATTCCAAATAGAGCAAACTTCTGATATTTTATGGGCTCCAGCAATTTCTCTACTTCCTCTTTTTTTTCTGCATCAAATCCTTTCCTTTATAACCCAAGCTCCCAAATCCATCGAATAGCTTAGTAGAAAAAACAAACAACTGACCTATCATAAACAGGATCTCCTTTCTAAAAATGCAATTGAGGTTATGAATATTATCTTTTTATCTTGTTAACTAGGTATGAACTTATTTCTTTTTTCATTTTTTCACTGCCCTAATCATAATTTTCTGAATATCTTTCAATTAACTGTCTACTTCATTTTCTAATTGACCTGCTAGCTTTTCATTAGTGTGTACTTCCCAACAAATCAGAAATGAAGTAATAATCATTGAATCTCTCTTTTGTTGTTTCAGTGATAGTTATAATAGAGAAAAGTTAATTAGCCCTGCTGTTAGCTATAAAAAGAAATATGGTGTTTCTATGTCCTTCATAACAATGATCATACCTGCAAATTATTTCAAATGCTTTGAAATATTTATCAAGCACAGATTTTTAGCAAAATAGGAGCCCAAATAACATAATGGATAACCTGGTTTGACAAAGTGCTCTTGTATTTGACATCTTGGAAAAAAACAATGATTTCAAAGCTTCATTAAGATTTATTGCTTTTGTTTTTTTTTCTTAATATTTTGTGGCTGGAATAGTCACCTTATTAAAAAAATAATGATTATAGGAATCTCTGAAGTTCAATAGATGAAGTGTTTTAATTAGGCAAAAGAATAGTAAAGACCTTATGGTAAAATACAGAGTTTAGACAATGTGGACAAATGAACTAAGTTGCTCTGGTAAGTGTTAAAATAAAACAGAGAGTGAGGTGTATCTTCAGTTCATGTATTCTTTAGTAAATGTTTCTTAAAAACCATTAATCACATTATTGGTTTTCCCCTTGGTCAAGATGCGTGTGAGTGTGTGTGTGTGTGCATGCATAGGTGCAAAACATGCATTTTTCTTCAACTAGTTACTCAAATAACTGCCAATGTGTGCTTATGTGTCTTGGTTTACACAATTATCCACAACACTGTTGGATAGTCATTTTGACCCTTTCACTGTTGAATTTGCAGTCTGAGGGAAAATGGAAGATGTACACCAATATAAGTTACCCTGGGAAATATCAAAAAGACATTAAACAAACTGGAGAAGGACTGTTCTCCTGGTGTCTTGTCTGAGTTTTCACTGAACTTATTCTTCACAGCCTCTCTCTCCCAATCATCCTCTGTTAAATAAATTAGCATTAGAAGGATTCAGGACTCAGTCATTTGCAGCTATTTTTTTTTTTATCTATACTTTTCTCCCTAAGAGACTCCTCTAATCCTGTGACATTAAATCTACTTGCACTTTTTATGTTATCAACAATTTCAAAATGTATATCTTTAGCTTTAACCATTCCTTTGAACTCCAGACTGGTGTGTCCAAATATGGATACGGAGATCACTGTATCAAGCAGGTTCCTGTAGGAGACAGATGGAACACTACTATTAGATCATTTAAGAACAAATTAGTCAAGGAGCAATTTCAACGGCTTGAGTATGGTATAAGGACACCACAAGGGAGAAAGCAGGGCACTGTCCTAGAGTTGAAAGGAAAAGAGAAGGAAGAGATTACGAACCCTGGAGACAAAGAGGCTAAGTGGAAAGGGCAGCTTTATAGGAACCATAATCTTAGTTCATAGAAGGTCAAGGGAGGCAGCCACCCCATGAGAACTCTGATGAGAGGGAGCCAAGGGCATGGCTATTTAGGCTAATTCTCCTCCCTCCAACCTTTTGTTGATGTTTCTTGTTGGATGACCTCTACAAGAAGCTGGAAATATGAAAAGTATAGCTATATCTCTCAAAATTAACCTTCTTAGGGCACAAAGCAAGCTGGAGAAGGATAAGTATGAGTGTGAACTAGTTGTATATGTGTAGAATGAGTGTATTCCAGAGAACAACATATAGAAAAGCCCCAAGAAGAAAGCACGCAGACCAGAAGTAGTTCAATATATCTGGAAAAAAAAAGAAGTCAGAGTGACAAAGAGGTAGAAGAGATAAACAGAGGCCAGATTATAAATGTCTTTTAAACTCTATTCAGGACTTTGAATTTAACATTTTAAAGTAAAGGGGTGTCACACTAATATTTATGTTATAGAAGAAACATTCTGGCTTGCTGATTGGAGTATGAAGGGCCAGCTGAAGACTTGGCAGTGATATTACCAGGGCTTAAATTGGAGAAGTGATAGGATAGAAATAAAAAGACAGATTGATGAGAGATTTAAAAGGTAGAATTAATAGGATTTGGTGATTGTTTAGATGCTGGAAATAAGAGAAAAAAGCAAGGACGATGTGGAGATTTCTGGCATGCATTACTTAGAGAAGGGCAGTACCATTTCCAGTGACAGGGAAGAGACTAGAAAGAATTGAGGAAGAAAATGATGAGTGAATTTTGGCCCATATTTTAAGACATAAAGTTCAAGTTGCCTGTGGAACATTTTAATAGAAATGTCCAATAGAGAGGTGAATATAAGGAAATGTCCAATAGAGAAATAGATGTGCCTAGGAGAGAGAACAGCTAGACAGATGTAGTTCTGGAAATTATTGGAATATTAATACTTACCAAAGAAATAGAGTGAATAGGGAAATAAGGTGACATAGCAAAGAATTAAATTTAGGTATGACTGACCTAATACACATATTTAAAATATACTCAGCTAATAACAAGTTTAAGAATTTTGTTTTAAAAAAAAAAAGATGTTTGATTCCATTAGTAAAGGATAACTAGTTTCTAAAGCTCATCATTTAAATCTAATTATCTTCCATGGATATTCCTTTATTGTTATTTGTTGATTTATTGCTTTATGGAGTAAAAGTTTTCCAAACAACTTGTAGAGAAAATACTCTTGCAATATTATTGAGAAAGAAAATGTCAGATACCCAAATGGTACAAGAAACTTTGAGTTTTGGAATTAGGATGCACATTTGAGGTTGTCAAGTAGTCTCAAGGTCTCAAGTTTTAGATGAGAGAGCAAAGGACCAGATGGTTATGCCAATGAGTAAACCATTCTAAAATACATTATAAAGAAAGTAAGTGTTTAGTTAAGATAAATAATGACAAATATGTGTATCTGTTAATTAAACATCTCTACATAGAGCTATGTCTATGGCGTAAGGCTAATGGGAATCATGGGAGAGGGAAACAATTAAACAATGGAGGGGATACAATATATATTAGACTGCAATAAATATCACACTGATGATCTGATTTTCAAAATATCAACCTCCCATGCTTCCAAAAAAACACCATAAAATACCAACATATTTATGTTTAAAAGCTGAAATATGGGAAGCTGCTAAAAACATGGATGTCGAAATTGCTAACATTTCCTAAAAGACAAAAAAAAAAAAAAAACCCTCACTGCCTTAATGGAAACTGAATAAAACCCATAGAGAAGCAGATGTTTCCCTTTAGCAAACTTTTTCAAAGCAGCAGAAACTTACATTCAGTCAGGAAACTGGCAGAGCCTCTGGAGCCATTTCTAAGTGGCTATGAGAGTTGAGAGAACGTCCTTGAAGACCTGTGCTCTGGTTAAAATGGAAGCAGAGGTTTTGGCAGACTGTACTTTCGGCTTCCTGCCAGCCACTATGAAAAGCATGACAGCTAATGTGGCTGCCCAGATTGTTCTTTGGCTGTACCTCTGGTTGGGAGACATGATTTTGAAAGAACTCCACATAGGAATTCCATTTGGCAAAGGCTTGCTTTTTGGCAAGGATATGGAAAGTCTTCTTGAATAAGCATTGAAGAATAAATTGTGTCTGCCTCTGGGTAAAACTTCTGGAGGATAACAGAGGCAGAAAGTTTTCAGACTGTCAAGAGACACTAGAAATTTGCAATCAGCAAAAATGACCCGATTTCAGGAAAAAAAAATTGGAAAGTTCTTCAAAGGGCCCAGAGAAAAGGGAGCTGGCTTAGTTACTCAGTCATTGCTCTGGATGAAGGAACCAAATAATAAAGATCATATGTGAGTCAGAAGTGGGAAAATGTGCACTTAATTCAAGAAAGCATTTATCTAAAATATTAAAAACATTCTGAATTATGTAAATCATATTTTGCAGTGTAGAAACCTGGCACCAGACTAATCACGAGTTCATAAAATGCTGACCTAAATTTGCAGGCTTGGATTCCTCCATTACCTTCCGTCTAAAATCTCTTGGGGGACCAGCTACATTTGGGTTGTTAGTATGAAATCTGACATGTAACACACGATGTGGAGCTTTCACTGCTGGTATCCTCACAGAGCCTAAAGGTGTCCATATATCTCCTTGGCATGTAAAATGTCATCAGGTCTTAGACTCCGTCAATTCACAGACGGTTTCTGATGTGCGAAAAGCAGCATAATGTTTTGCACTGGTTGGCCATGAAAGGTCATATTGACTATATTTTTTTTTCTCTTTTAAAATATATAATCATGACTGCTTGATTCTTCTGAGAGAACGAGTGTTTTCTCTTATTGCCAGGTAAAATGCAGCATGCTCAGTTTACTTTGAATTTTAGATAAACAGTAGCTATTTTTTTTGTGTGTCAATATTCAAATTTAATGACGTGTCCTATATTTTATTTGCTAAATAAAACAGCAAATTTTGAGGTCAGTTTTATGAGTGAGAGAGATCTCTTCATGAGTTTCTATTGATATTAAATATATAAATTTATTTGGATAGAGTCCAATACTGGTGAACCTAACGACAATTTTTTTTTTTTTCTATAAAACATTAATAGTGAAATACATGGTCAATCTTTTGCCAGCTTTGTGAGCTTCTTTATTTTTTAAGAACAATGTTTTATGATTTGACTTCTAATAGGGGTGCTGAAGAGATGACCAAAAGAAATGCGTAATGTAAATGAGGAACAAAGAAAAAAGAGAAGGGCAGAGATGGACGAATGTACATTTTTGGTGATTCAGAGCTCATACTTTAGAGAACTCTATAGTTTTAAATACCATCTACCTAATTATGTAACCTCGACTAATTTAAATAAATTAAGACCTGACAATTACTGATTAGGATGTTTGGCATATAATCAGTGTACAAAAAAAAACTATATTGTCTCTTGTCAAGTCAATAATTTTATAACTATTGATATGGGAAACCTGAGGTTCAAATCCATATCTTCTTGCTCCAAGAGCAATGCTCAAAGAACAAACTCTTTAAGTTGATGTAGAAAAGAGATATTTGATAGTAATTCAATGAAAGAATCAAGGTGCAAAATGTAATTATAATTTAAAAATTAAATAGATTGCTGTTGTTCCACCTTTTTAGAAAATACTTAATCAAAAGGCAATTTCATCCAGTTACTTGAGGATATTTGACTTCCATGGGTAATTGCCTAATGTAAACTCAGAGGACACATATTTACAGTCAGCAGTTTTGAGAAACAGTACCACAGAGTATTAAAGTCTTACTTGTGCTATCCACCCCCCCTGAGTTTAGCATAGTGAGAATAGAAGATTATTTGGCTCAGAATTAAATCTATGAGATTATCAATTAGGATATTTGACTGTAGCAATATTATAAAGTGATGTGATCATAATGAATTTCTGGAAAAATGTACTTGAAGTATTTTATTTTGGTTTAGTCTAAAATATTTTCTAAGTAAATGGCTCTATTATGTACATTGCTTCTAATAGATTATGAATATCACAAAGTCAAGGTCTTTTATAGGTTATCAGGACATTACACTATGTATAATGGACACACATTGTATAAACAGTAAATGGAGGAAAATATGAGTCAATGAATAAAATTATTAAGGAAGTAATAAAGGAAAGTCAGTTTTTAACAACTAGAGTAAAACATTTAGTTCATAAAAATCCTGTGACCTAGCTCACGTGAAATTACTGAGGTGTCTCTCCTACTCACTCGCCTTAAAAACTGTTAGGCACAATTTTTCCCAAAAATTCTAAAGAATTGATGAGCTTTTGTCCTATCACTTCCCTAATAAAAGTTTGAAATACATATAGGGGACTAAATACATTGAATAATTAAATTTTTAAAAATTGAATTTTCATTAGATTAATTTATATTTTAATGTTGAATTTAATATGTACCAAGTTTTCTCAAATAATAAGTTTGTAACAACTAAAATATACATTGTCAAGAGTAAAGAGCTTGGAATATTTCTTAGGTAGTTGAACTATATGTCCTGAAATTGTAAAGTTATAATTAAAAGAGCATATCATTTTTCAATATGTATGATGAGCATAATAATTATATCTATTTCAGGGGATAAAAGGAATTTAGATACAGAGCACTTATTGTAAGCCCTACCTGGTAAGCATAGTCAGTGTTTTATGTCACCTTTTATTATTATGTTAAACTAGTCAGGTCTGTAGAATGAATATACATGAAGTATTAGTGTTGTAATCCAGAAAAATTATTTCAGCAAAAGTAGTTGATAACCATAAGTGAACATTGCTACTGATTTACATAACCATTCATTAATGGGTTGTTTGTCTATTTGTTTTAAATCAAACACTTCTTAGAATAGCCAAGGAAAAAAAAAATGGAAACAGCATGAAACAGGAAGTTGTCTTTAAGCCATATCCAAAGGAAACACCATTAGCATTTGCCAAGTAACATTATGTTTTCTTGTGACAAAGTATATCTGGAGGTTCTCAGGCATACAGGGCATATACTAACCTAAATTTTCCTATTTAGGAGACTTTTCTAAATATTTAGCAGTGTTTAGTGTGAGCTTAAAGTAAGGAACTAGTGAGAAAGTACAAATACAGTATCCATTCCTTGCAATTCTATCTCCTAAAATAAAGAAACTAGAAATTATGCATTCCTTTTCCTGACTCCATTAGGTCAGTCCCCTATCCCTTAATGTGGTGCTGTCCAATGCTGTAATCACTAGCCACATGTGGTGATTTAAATGTAAATAAATTAAAATTGAATACAGTTAAAAATTAATTCTCTCATTTGCAGTAGCCACATTCGAAGTTCTCAAGAGCTAAATGTTTTATTGGACAAATGCCAAGAGTCTTTAAAGGGGCCTGAGATCAGATTCCTTCACCTTTCCCTTCTAAGTAAAAGAAGGCTTCACGAATGTGGCCTAATTAGCCTCCATTCTCTCTCTTCCTTGCTCCCTTAAAGAGTGTACCCTAAGTTAAAGTGACACAGAACAGAACCTTAATTCTTCACATTGCCTGAAGTCAAAGCCGAAACAGAAAATGACTTGAAAAAGTGAATGTGCATGCTATGAGGGAGTGGAGCTAGGGTGTACTGTCAGTTTATCACTACTTAGTAAAATTCATTTATTTATATTACTTTCTGCCTAATGTACCAGGAACTAAAATGCAGATGAAAAATGAAATGAGAGTTGATATTTATTGTGGTCAAAAGTGAAGTGGGTTCATTATGAAAAAAGAAGGAAGGTAAAAGACTCCAGGAAATATAATGGGAATTGAGAGAGGAAAGAGGAACAACAACGACTTTATAATTTTGACAAAAGCAGGCTGCTTAGTTAATAATAAAAAACAGGAGAAAAGCAGATTTTTAACAAAAGTGCTTTATGTGGACAAAATCAACTGAGCTAAGTGCACCTCAAATCCCCCTAGCATAAAAGCTCAAAGAGCAAACATTTTTTAATACTGACTCCTCATATGTATACAATACTTCCCTTCATGTAGAAACCAAGCACAATTGAAATAATTTAGCTCTTGTCAATCTGCTTCATTCTTTGCATCATTATGCCTAGAATAGCAAGGTGAGATCTAGGCAAATTGGGTTGGAAACAGGGAGCTGGCTCTGTGAAAATGCATACTGAAATGCAAACACTTGAAGGATATTATCTCAGGGTCTAACTGTGCCAAAAAGTAGGTTTATTCAGAACTTTTGTCCCTTCTTGAAATTTGAAAACTGACTGATAGTGATAGAAGAAAGTGAGTGATTGGATGGTGTTACTTACCAGGACGTGGTCATTATATTTATCAGTGCCGTATGACAATCACAACTTTAGGAATTATGTAATGATTCAGGATTATAAATGTGGAAATGACAAAATGTTTTAAAAATTCAGATTTGATTTTGACAGTTGTGAACAAAAGAAATTGTCATGGAGTGAAGGAGACCCACAACATAAAATAAATATATAATATGTTTGAAGTAGTGATATTAAGTAATGTGTTGGAAAGTTAAAGTGGAATGAGAGAAAAAGAATGATGGTGGTTGGTTTCTTATATGTGATACAGAGGAAAGGTCTTTATTAGAGATATATTTAAAAAATGTCCTTATCTCCTTCAGTACTTAGAAAAATACAATCTTCCTAGACTGAATCAAGAAGACCTGGAAAATCTAAATAGATTGATCAGCAGTATGGAAATTGAAACAATGATCAAAAACCTACAAAAAAGTGAAAGTCCAGGACCAGATGGCTTCACCAGTGAATTCGAACATCCAAAGAAGATTTAATACCTATTCTCCTCAGACTCTTCCAAAAAATTGAAGAGGAGGCAATTCCCAACTCATTTTATGAGGCCAATATCACTCTGATAACAAAATCTAGTAAAGATAACACAAAAAAAGAAAACTACAGACCAATATCTTTCATGAGCACAGATGCAAAAATCCTAAATAAAATATTAGCGAACCGAATACAGCAACATATTCAAAAGATTATACACCACGATCGAGTGGGCTTCATCCCAGGGGCACAGGAATGGTTCAACATATGCAAATCGATTAATGTGATACACCACATAAAACAAATTAAAGAATAAGAATCATATGATCATATCAATAGATGCAGAAAAAAACTTCAACACGATACAGTATCCATTTTTGATCAAAACACTTAACAAAATCAGTATAGAAGGAAAGTATCTTAACATAATAAAGGCCATCTACGACAAGCCCTCAGCCAACATTATGCTTAATGGTGGAAAACTAAAAACCTTCCCTCTAAGATCAGAAACAAGTCAAGGCTGTCCACTATTGCCACTGTTATTCAATATAACATTGGAGGTCCTAGTAAGTGCAATCAGACAAGAGAAAGATATAAAAGGCATCCAAATAGGAAACAAAGAGGTCAAACTATCACTATGTGTGGATGACATGATTCTCTACATAAAAAACCCTAAAGATTCCACAAGAACACCACAAGAAACAATAGGCAAAGACAATAAAGTTTCTGGATTACAAAATCAATGTTCAAAAATTCCATAGCATTCCTATACTGTAACAATGAAGTGTCAGAAAAAGAAGTTGAAAAAATACTTTATTTTGCAATGGCACCAAAAAGAATAAAATACCTAGGAATAAATTTAACGAAACATGTGAAGGACCTATATAATGAAAACTACAAGACTCTATTAAAAGAAATCGAAGAATATACAAAGAAATGCAAAGATATTCTGTGTTCTTCGATTGGAAGAATCGACATAGTTGAAATGAACATGTTACCTAAAGCATTATACAGATTTAATGCAATCCCCATCAAATATCATCGGCATTTTTTTAAAGAAATAGAACAAAAAATCATCAGATTTGTATGGAAGCACAAAAGACTCCGAAATGCCAAGCCATCCTGAAATAAAAAATGAGTCTGGAGGCATCACTCTGCCTGACTTCAAATTATACTACAATTTTTTATTTATGACAGTAATCACAACAGCATAGTATTGGCAGAAAAACAGACACACGGACCAGTGGAACAGAATCGAGAGTCTAGAAGTAAACCTATGCTTATATGGGCAAATAATTTTTGACAAAAGAGCCAAAAACACAATGGAGAAAGGAAAGCCTCTTTAATAAACAGTATTGGAAAAACTGGAAAGCCACCTGCAAAAAAATGAAACTAGACTGTCATTTAGCACCACCCACTAAAATTAGTTTAAGATGGATTAAGGACCTGAATATACGACCTGAAACAATAAAACGCATAGAAGAAAACATAGGAACTAAACTCAAGAACCTTGGACTCACAGAGGATTTTATGAATTTGATCTCAAAGGCAAGAGAAGTAAAAGCTAAAATAAATGAATGGGACTACATCAAACTAAAAAGCTTCTTCTCATCAAAAGAAATCTTCAGCAAGGTAAAGAGACAACCATCCGAATGGGAAAATATATTTTCAAGCAATGACTCCGATATGAGCCTAATATCTAAAATATACAAAGAACTCATATGACTCAAAAACAACAAAAAAACAAACGATCCAATTAAAAAATGGGCAGAGGACCTGAACAGACAGTTCTCCCTTGAAGACATACAGATAATCAACAAATATATGAAAACATGCTCAACCTCACTAGCTATTAGGGAAATGCAAATCAAAATCACAATGAGATACCATCTCACACCTGTTAGAATAGCTATAATCAACAGGGCAAGTAATAACAAATGTTGGAGAGGATGTGGAGAAAAAGAAACCCTCATACACTGCTGGTGGGACTGCAAATTGGTACAGCCACTATGGAAAACAGTGTAGAAATTTCTCAAAAAACTAAGAATTGATCTACCATATGATCCAGCAATCCCTCTACTGGGTATTTACCCCAAAGACTTGAAAACTCGTATCCAAAAAAGATATTTGCACACCAATGTTCCTAGCAGTGGCCAGGACATGGAAGTAACCGAAGTGTCCTATGATGGATGATTGGCTAAAGAAGCTGAGGTACATATATACAATGGAATATTACTCAGCCACAAGAAGAGATGAAATACTGCTATTTGCAACAACATGGATGGACCTCGAGATAACCATGCTAAGCAAAATAAGCCAGACAGAAAAAGTTGAAAGTTACATAATATTACTTATATGTGGGATATAAACCTAAAAGCAACAAATGAACAGGACAAACAGAGACTCATGGACATAGACAATGGACTAGTGGTTACCAGAGGGTACAGGGGTGGGGGAGGAGGTGGGGATGTAGATGGGTCAAAAAGGATCAAATATAGTGGGATAGGGGGAGAGTGAGATGGGTAAAGAGCATCAAATATATGGTAACTGAAGGAAACTGGACTTTAGGTGGTAAACACACAATAGAATATACAGTTGTCAAATTATAATGTACACCTGAAAATTATATAATTGTATTAATCAATATTAACCCAATAAACTTAATTTTTTAAAAAATCATTTAAAGTATATAGTGCCCCAAATTTAAATAATATGAATCTGTGTTAAATTACAGATACTTCTTCTTAAAAACAATGTGTGATATGTGGTGTGTATTTTTGGGGGGTGACATTGGTTAATAAAATTATATAGGTTTCAAGTGTAAAATTCAATAATACATGGTTAATATATTGCATTGTGTGTTCACCATAATTGGTGTGTTCACCAATAAAAGAACTGAAAAACTTTTGGCCTAAAATAAAATGTTCTTATCTCTATTGAGCTCCTCTACATGCACTCTGGTCTAAACTCATTGGTTTCCTCGGAACTTCCCAAAATTATCAAGCATGGTCCCACCTCAAGGCCTTGACACTTAGCCTTGGCGCAAGTTTTACTCAGATATTCCAAATAGCATCTTCCTCCTTTCCATTCAGGTATCTGTTTTCATTTCACCTCATCAGAGAGAGCTTCTACCAAATGACCACATTTTACTTTGCTTCACAGAATTAATAGCACATAACACACTGTTAAAAAAAAAAAATGCTTGATTTGGTTACTTTTTATTTTCTGTCTCCATGTACCAGAATAAAAGTTTCCTAATAGTAAGATTTTTGTTTTATTCATTATTTATTGGTAAAACCTAGAATTATACCTGGCACATCAATATTGGCCAGATACTTTTTTTTTTTTAAATAAGTAAATGAGAAACTGAGGATAACATCAATTCAAGTTGCAGGTGGAATTACAGGTCAAATGTGAGAATAACAGAGGAGTCAAGGATGATTCCAAAGATTTTATCCTTAGAAACAGAGTAAATAGTGACTCCATTCACTGAGATGGGAATCAGAAGACAGAAGGAATTTGGAGCAAAAATCGGCTGTTCTGATTGGAAATGTTAACTTTCATTGTCTGAGTTTAGTTTAGATGGCCAAAGGCAAGTAAGTCAGAAAAGTAAATCGTAAGTACTTTTCCTTGAAGGTGATTTGAAATAGATTTAATAGTATAATACCTATCACAGTCTGTAATTGTTTTGACCAAACATAATCATAGGCTATTACAGCAAGAAAAACTTTAGAAATTAAGAGTTCCTTCGAATATCTTTCCACTTTCCACTTTAACCAGAGTACTTCTCCTTTAATGAAAAAAGGGAATATTTTGAGGAGAGGGAATAAAGAAGTTTTACATGACTACAAACTTTTGAAACCAAAGACGTCAACCTTCTTATTTAAAAGCTGGAAACTGAAGCCAGAGAAGTGACATAATTTGCTCTATCACAAATTTGCTGATGGTGGAGCCAGGTCCAAGTCAGGTCTGTTAACTCCAAGGTCTTTTCTCTACATTATTCTCTAACACGATACATTTATATTGAAGCCAACCATCACATCATGAAAGAAACTGGGATCTGTAAAGAGACCTGGGCAGTCTAGAGCCAACTCATACCAGCTTATGAAAGCTGATTTATTAAATTTTCAGGAATTTTAGTACCTGGTTTTTAAACACATGCATAATTAAAAATTAAACTATAAACACAATTTATTGGTTATATTAGAAAAAAAGGTAACACCTAAAAGTCACCATTTTTTTATTTTTGCTGCATTTTACCATTTTCTATATCCCTAATGCTATTTGTGTACATTACATTATGATAAAAGTACTATATAACAGTGTGCTACTGAACTACAATTCCTAATTCCTCATTAAGTGATATAACATAGGTAGTTTGAAATCTGCAATGGTAGAAGTATTTACAACATAAATATTGTCATCGCAATTTGACAACTCTCCTCCTCAATTTCTCCCACTCAACACAGCGAAAGAGCTGATTGTTAAATATATACTAATACACCAGTGCCTAAAAATGAATATTACACTACTCTTTACATTTTCTGCGATCTTGGGTAAATTATATAATTCCCCTCTTAACTTGGCCTAAAAATTAGCTATAATAGTACCACCTTCATTTGGTAATTTTAGTGATTAAAGGTAGAGGTAATATAAATGAACATTCACAAAAGAGTGCTCTATACACAGGATTACTACCTCATATGGTATATTTTTGAAAACTAGAAAAAAATAACATTCCAAGTGTCCTTAAGACACTTGTTTGCCATAATTTTATTGTACTATACTGATTTTATATCCAGTACAATACAACTTTCACTTACATGAAAATTATCAAAATAATCCTCACATATCACTTTCTGAAAAAAAAACTCTGTAGGTTCAAGCAACCTGCAAGGCAAACTTTTTTCATACTTCAACATATGAAACTTCTGTCTAAATGTGTATTTACTTGCTTCTTGTATAACTCTCTTCAAGTCCATTTTGTTTTTGCAATGAGCAGTTGCACATTTTTTTTTTTTCTATAAAGACTCAGGAAAATCCTCTATTTGGAGCTGAAATCTCCCCAGTAACATCCAGTAATGACTTGTTCTCATGTGAAACAGATGGAATTAATAGAATGAGGCTATTGTTCTCACACAGAATGCACTATATTTCTGAGACTCTGGTAAAAGCTTGGCTGCTTAATCTGCAGGAGAGGAAAAGAGTATTAAAAACCAGTTTTGTTTATATATTGTATTTACTTGCTCTGATATGATATTTGTAAGAAAGTTCAGGGGATAACTTGTCCATCAGTGTTCTGAATAAGGTAAAAGAAGATATAGGGGGTTTGGGGATTATTAATTGGCTTTAAAATTGTGTTATAGTATTTCCTTATCTCTGAACAAACCCTAGTCATGTTTGTAGGCTCTTAGCTGCCTGAAATGGGAAAATGCTCTGCTGGCTCTTTTCACTATCAAGAGAATTTCATCTCCCCAAGGCAGATCAGATAGTTAGCAAGAAAAAAAAAAAAAGTTTATATATATAGCTCTTCAGGGGCTTTAAAGTACTGCTGCTTATGTAAGGCATCGAAATCAATAAGAAATAAAAGGCGGGTGAATCATTTGATTGAACTAAGTTCCTTGTTTGGTTGTCATTGTTCTCAAAAGCAATGGGGGATCTAAATACACAAAGTTCAGGATGATGATTAATTCTGGAATAGGTGAACATAGGTAGTTGCAAAAATTTGGTAATGTTCTAATCCTTGACCTGATTGGTGGCTTCATTATATATATAATCTCATTTATATGTAGAATTTATGATCATAATATAGATAAAAAGAATCAGAGAATAATCTTAATTTGTACAGACACGAGTTAGATGACTTTCATAGACTGTTGCTAAATTAAACCTTCATTGCACATGTAATAGGCAAATGTTGTCTCATGCTCTTTCTTCAAAGAATTTAACTGTTTGTTGTGAATACATTTCATGTGATTAGAATGTTGTAAGAATATAAGTAAATAATCATAAAAGTCATGTCTTTTTCAGAAAACAAAATTAAGCATTTAAAACATGCTTTATATTAAATAAGGATGGTTTATTTGAATTGAATACATTCAACTTAAGTAGTAAATGTTATTTCTTCCTTTTTTGAGAAACGTCCTTGGATATGGCATACGATAAACCATTGCACATATGGGGTGAATTTTTAGAGAGAAAATCACTAGCACCTGGATTGCAGTAACAGTCAAAATGTGCATGTGTGTGTGTATATGTTTCCAGCTGCCAATATTTCTGCTCATAGAGCATATAGGTTTATAAGTTAGTCTTTTTTCTTTATCCAGACCATCCTATCTCCCTTATCACCTTTCTTATCCTTATCTTATGCTTCTTTAATCATAATAAAATTGATTTTACTCTCAGTTCTACACTAAGCCCCAGTGATCTATTTTTTCCATTTTCTATTTTAATTTATTTACTAGGCTTATGCTATATACCTGAAGGCTCTCCTAACATTCTTTTTATGTGATGCTAAATGATACTATCCTTTGAGATATAAAAATTAATGGACCAAATTTGAACACCTTTTATAACTTTATAACAAGAATAATAAATATCTTCTAGAACCTAACAAGTTTTCAGTTTTTAAACACTTTCAGGAGATTAAAATATTCTGGGTTCTCTTTATAAATTCTATGAACAAATAATTAATACAATGGGTTGTTATTTTCCTAGTAGGACTCATTCCCAGAAAACTTGGTGGATTCTTAGGTCACAGAAGACATGAGAACTCAGTTTAAGATTCCAAAAACATAAACACATTTCTGTTCTTGAAATTCAAGTATTGATCACTTCTATTTTAAATTGTCTTCATTAGGTTTCTAAATTTATAGTATTTCCCCTTTTTACTTTACCACTTTTAAAAGGTAAAAAAAAAAATGGTTTTGTGTTTAGGCAGATTTTCCTCATAACTCTAATTCATATTTGTTTAACTATTTTGCCTTTAAAATAGTTATTTTAACTAGTTTACCACCATCATTACTGCCAACTCTCTAAAAATGTGTTGCAACATGTTAGATTTAATAACCACATTAAAGATTTGTGTTTCTCTAATCATTAAAATAGTTTCATGATAATATACTTGATACAAATAAGTTCTTCAATTGCTTGCATAAATTACAAGTAACAACTTCCTCTTCTGGTGCTGTGGGGGTCTTGTATTAAAATGGACCCTGAGGACCCAGAGTAAATAGCAAGGAAGAGCAGGAGCTGGGAAACCATATTTCTCTGTTCCTTCTCAAATCTTTGCACTAATAATGACTTCTATGTGGTTCAAGAGCAAAAAGATGGCATGAAGCCAGTGGTATTCAAACTGTAGCAGACCATGATAATTCAAATGTGTGATTCTAAAAAGGGCAGAAGGAAAAGTTCATAGCACACCCTCAGGAATGTAACTTTTTTAATCTGCAGAAATCCTAGGGGCATGCATGACCTTTATCCTAGAACCTTGTTTTACAAACACCAAAACCCACAGGTTAAAGTCAATGAGTGGCCAGAAGAAACTTTTTCTTCTCAAGCAACAAGATTTCACAACATTCCTATCTTTTACCTGTATAAACCTTTGAAAGGCTTTCCTTCCCATGTTTGTCTTTTTCCTGATACTTTCAGTTGTTTGAAAAAGATGTTCTATATCTTGGGAGAAATTGTAAAGCACATAATGTCTCAGGTTAGATGATACACATTCAAAACACATGCTATTAAATTAATGGCAATTATTTGAATCATTTTACATATAAATTATCCAGTGATTACAAATTTAATGCAGATCAATTTCAGCATAAGTCATCAGATAGCACTAAATTTATTTTTTTAAAATATCATTAGACTTCTTTCACAAAGATTAAAAAAAATCTATCTGCCAATTTTTGGAACTAAAGAAAAATAAACTTAATAGCATTCTTTCTGACTCTGCATAAAAGGGAATTTTTTGCCCCTAAGCGATTCCTATCCATTAGAGATACTTGCCAGATGACATAAGATCTTCTATACTGGCAGATTCAGTGGCTATTTGGAAAGCTTCACTGCCACCTGCAGCTGCACCTGCTGTGAGATTTTACTTGTAAATTCCTTGGTGAGTTCAAAATCTATTGCCTAGATTAGTAAACTGAGTCTAATCCTAAAAGCAATTTTCTGGCATAGTTTAGGAGTTACCCTGGGTAGGAATGGACTATACAGATATGTTTTTTCTCTTGTAAATTTATAAGAACTAATGGATAAATAAACAATAAATAAATTGTGTGATTTTCTTCATTAACTAATGCCATTGTACTAAAATTGCCTAGGTTGGAATTTACCACAGAGTTAGCCTTCAGAAAAGTAGTGAGCTTTAAAGAAAGAAAAATAAATTGACTCAGGAAGTCTCTGCTTTTTCTATTCTGTAATTTCACTTGCTTCTGACAGAAACTTTAAAAAGCATTTGTATTTTGCAATTATATAATGCTGTATTTGTCTCAAAATAGGTAAATTTTTGACGTATCAAACCAGAAATAAAAAATTTGAACGTTGTACCATGTCTCGGAAGGCATTGGTTGATGTGGTCCCAAGCTAAAGCTCTGATCTCAACTCCCAGCACCTTCCCAACTCGTATGGGTCCAACCACTTTGGCCATTTGAGGATTGGCAAATATTCTAGAAATACTCTTGCCTTAGGGCCTTTAACCACACTCTTCCCTGGGTCTGAAATAGTCATTCCTCAGATACCTGCACAGCTGTGCTTCTTCACTTTATTTAGTTACTCTTTTAATGCCATTTTAACAGAGAGCCCCACCCTAAATACCCTATCACATACAGCAGTGCCTCCCCACATATTCATTCTCTGTCCTATTACCCTGATATATTATTCTTGTAATTCTCACCACCATCAGATATGTTATAGATGTATTTACATATCTATTTGTTTAGTGTCTCCTCCTAAGGAGTATATATTCCACAAGTACAGAAACTTTGAGTATTTTGTTTTCATAATAAAGCTCCTTGTGCAAAGTGAGTATTTAACAAATATTTGAATAAATTAATAAAATAATGATACATTGGACTCTGGTACAGCTTTTAAGACCATTTTTTTGTTTGTTTTCAAAATTAATAAAATGTGCTGCTTTTAACAGATTATATATCTGAAGTCGACTTGTTAGGATATTAACATTTCCAAGAATTATATAAAGTACTGAATAAGGCTTTTACTTTATAATATTCTAATTATTTGAAATGATGGTAGAAAGAGAGAACGTATTTTGGTAAAGATTTATAAAGTCACTTTCTTATTCAGTATCTTATTCATATGTTGAACATAAAGCAGGATCTTGTCTCCAAAGCAAGACCTGATAAAACTTGTTTGAAAAGTATCAAAAGAGCCACCCAATAAGAGGTTTTAATTGAGACAGGAACAAACAGTCTCAGAGTCACCTAAACTCAAATCAATGTAACTTCTTCTCTTCCTTTTAAATGAGAATTAGACTACATAAATTTAAGGATGTTTTCAAATAAAAATGTCATGATTCTATCATTGTTAATTAATTGGAAAAGTCTGCTTCTACCCAGAATGTCAGAAAATTTTTTATTAAAAATAAATTGACTTTCTTTTAACAAAACCTAATCATCAGTTTCTCAAAATAAGCAAATGCACAGATTTGAGGATTAAATGACATAGTTCTCTTTATATAAATCACATTAAGTTTAAATAAAAAAGGTTATGTTGTTTTTTTGCAAATTTTCTGGGCATTGTTTTAAAACAAAATTTTTATTTTGTAATCTCAGATGAAGAATTGTCAAAGTTTTTTCATTACATATTGCTCATCAAATGAGTGGAATGAATAAAATGATTTGAAGATCCAACATAATTTTCAATAGCTATGCTACAGTTTTGAGGACAAAAGAATTACGTGTGAAAAACACTTGTATTATTTTCTTAGTATTAAAAATTTTTTTCCAGAAAACATTTATTAAATTAATAATGAAGCCAGAATTAGTAGTTTAGATCTTAGTAACAACAACAACAACAACAACAACAAAACCTCTCTCATTAATATTGAGAAATATAGGGCCAAACAATGACATATGTGGGATCATTGAAACATGTGATGTCTGTATTACATAATACACACACATGTTCATGTATAATTTTCTAGTATGCGTATATATGGTTGATGTATTGTCTGTACTCTTGAATTTAATAAGTACTGGATCCAGTGTTGTTTTAATACTTATTTTTGGCATAATTATTGTGCTTTTGTTAATGTACAACACATGCAATCTAGTTTTTTTCAATGGCACTGCATATTCAATACAACTTTTTAAGTTAAAAAAAGTGTTTTCTTATGCCATGCTAAATTTTTCAGATCTTACTCAGTATTAGTATGAACTTCACATCTGTCATAAGATAAATTATTCCCAGGATTCCCTTTAAAAAAAATAATTTATAAGAAATAGTAAGAAGGTAAATGGAAATAATCAAAAAAGTATTTGTTCAGTTGATTGGCAAAATCTAAAAAAATATAAATCAATCAATTAATCAGTTCATCTATTAACCTATATAATTTTGGAAGTAGAATCAAGTTACATTTTAATCGAAACTACCTTATTGTGGTCATTAAAGAAAAAAAATTTCTGGATTTTTAAGGATAAAATAATGTAATGTAATTTAGCCTATAAACCCTATAAACACTTTAATTAATACTATAAACCCCATTGACTAAGTATAAAAGTTTATCATTAACTCATTCATTCAGTAAACACTGTTCACTCAGTGCTAGTCACAGTCAAGAAGTTATAGTCTAAGAACAAAAAATATTACATGCAAATAAGATATTGCATTGAATGTAAGAGAACAATGCATGTTTTAGCTGTTAGCAATAGAAAATAAAGCTCGCAATAGAAATAACAATCTATTTCTCTAATATAACAAGAATTCTAGCTCTGGGCAAATATTAGTGTGGGTTTCATGAGTCAATAATGTCAGGATCAGAAGGAATATCTGGTGTTTTTCTGCTCTGGCCTTTATGATAGCAATAATTATTGTACTTCTGATAATGTCCTCTTTTAAGAAAACAAATAAAGAGTGGAAATTAGGATAGAAATCCTTCTCAACCGACCTTAAGAAATTATCCACTTACATAATTCATGAGTGTGACATTAAATCCTTAATTGTACACAGACTACAAAAGTGAGTATTTAGCATTTCTAGAATTTTTAGTGATAGAAACAAAGGAAACAAAGTTTGACTTTGAACTCACAATTTTTGGGGTGGATTTGATGTCTTTCAATGCTCCAAATTTATTTATTTTTTTGAATATCAATTATTACCCCTTGAGTGTGGGAACCCAGGTGACTCCCACATAATTTTTGACATGACTGCCTTAAAATACAAAAAGGCTTTCTGGTTTTCTGGTATAAAAAGATGTCCGAGGGTTGCCATGTACCTTCCCTATCTACAAAATAGAGTTAGTTATTTCTATAAGATATTCTGTTCTTTTTTCAATAGGGAGTAGAATTAGAGAAAACATTCTGCCAGGGATGTTCATAGTTATGGGAGGTGATAAAACTTCCAGGCAAATTCACTGAAGTTGCAAGAATATTTATAATGATTAAATTATAAGTTTATATTTTTAATTCAATTTTAGCACTTCATAGTTTTTATTTAGTATCTTCAGTTTGTAATTTTATCTCTTTTTATTTGTTTTATCTTAGAAAATAAAATTTGGGATTTGTTTAGTTAATTTACTTAGAATTCATTTCACTAATAAATTCATTCAATATATTGTGCTCTAACATCCCTTGAAATAAATTTTTCCTTTATGCATGTAATACTGATTTGATATGTACTCAAGTTTATTTGTTTCTTTTAATTTCCTCTATGGGTTTTACAAATAATCAGTGTATATTTATGATTAAAGTTAAATCTTTGTACAAAGGTATATATAGAGAAATCTTGTTTTAATTGCTGTCTACCAAATTTCTTTTCCTTCCCTTATTTTTATCAGATTGTTGATGATCCTTACAGATGTGTGTTTGGGTGTGTGTATAATTTGTTAATTTAAACAATATAACATATGTATTTTTTTCCCTTTCTTATCCAAAAGTTAGTATATGATACACACTATTCTGTACTTTGTTTTCTTAAGTTTGTAATATATGCAGGAGTTCTCTTCAGATTAGTACATAATTTTTTAAGGTTTCATAGTAGCTCATTAAGTAGATCTGTCATCATAAATCAACCAGTCTTTTTTGCTGTATGTGTGGGCTGCTTCCAAATTTTGCTAGTATAAATAATGCCATAATAAATAACCTAGTAAGTATATCACTTCATATTTCTTTAGTGTATTCGTGTGTCTCAATCAGATTCCTCAAATGAGTTTACGGTATCAAAGGGTATGTGTGTTAGCAATTTTAGTAGATATAGCAAATATTCTTCCATATAGTTTTATAGCAACAACAATGTATGAAAGTGTATTCTTAAGTTTTACCAGCGAATTTTTAAATTTTTGCCAATTTGATATGTGAAGAATGTTATATCTCAGTATAATTTTAATTTGTATTTCTTTTATATGAGTGAAGCAAAACATCTTTTCATGTGTTGAAAGGATATATGTATTTTTTTCTTATGAACTATTTGTGTCTTTTGACATTTTTCTATTTTTTTTTTGTCTTATTCTTAACAATTATTTAAAGGCTCTTTCTCTATTAAGGAAATTAACCCATTGTAACATAGATAGCAAATATCTTATCTCAGTTATTTTCAGTTTTGTTTTTACTTTCTTTAAGGTTTTGTTGTTGTTCATTGTTTTATTTTGTTTTTCCATGAAGTATTTTTTTTTTAATTTAAGGTACGCAAATTTGACAGTTTAATTTTTTACCCTAAGCTATCTGAATTGAAAATCCACTATGATGAATTTGTGCTATATGTACCATAGCGAAAACATTTAAGTAACTGATGAGAATTGTTTAGAGAATGTAGAGAGCATTGTCTTCATGTCTCAGCTGTTGTCCCTGTGGGATTATACCTTCCACCAGGAAGATTTATATCTTCTATCACTAACCTTTAACCCATCATTGATGCAATAGGGTCTGTAGATTCATTTTTCCCATAAAATCTCACTTGAACTTTTTCTCAAGTGGTAAAACACATTTTTTTTTTTGTCATTTGTGTTATCTTGCTAAGTCTTGTTTGGATTTTTATGTGTTTGAAACAAAATATTCAATGAGGTTTATTTACATGACAGCCTATATTTATTGCAGTATAGAAATAAAGCATAATTTGCATCAAATACCATAGAAAACTACTACATACTGAACTCAAACATACGAACTAATAAGTTCATGAAGTGTTAAATGATTAGTTAATTGATGTTTTAAATGCTTTATGTTATGCAAAACTCCTTAGAGGATTGTTTTTTGTTGTTTTAGAGTGTTTATTGACATCTGGGAAAATTAGCTGGAGGTTTTGGATGGGTCAATTATATTATTATTATTATTATTATTATTATTAATATTATTATTATTTAATATAATGGAATAGAGGCTCCCTCTATCTGACAATTTTCCATCCTGCATGTTTTCGACCATAGATTAGATTCAAACAAAAAGATTATTTGTACCTGTAAGATTTAAAAACTTTTTTTTTTACATTTAGACCTTAGGTGCATTTGGGATTTACCTTGGTGTTCAGTGTGATCTGTAGTTTTAGATTTTTCATTTTTCCATATAGCTAACTAGTTGTTCCAACTCCATTTATTAATAAACTCCATCTTTATTCAACTTCTTTAACATGATATTTCATAAACTACATTAACCTATGTACTTGTATTTGTCCATCTATTAAATATTATCTTTCTTGAAGATACAGATATCTTTTTTAAGATAGAAATTGCATTTTCTTTGGTATATACCCAGAAGTGGAATTGCTGGATCATAAGGTGGTTTTATTTTTAATTTTGAGGAAGATTCATATTGTTTTCCATAATAGTTGTCCCAATTTTTATATTCTCACCAACAATGCACAAGGGTTCTCTTTTATCTACATACTCACCAACACTTGTTATTTCTTGTCTTTCTGATAATAGCCATTCTAATGGGTGTGAAGTGATGTCTCATTGTGATTTTGATTTGTAGTCTTCTGATTATAAGTGATGTTGAGAACCTTTTTAAGCGCCTTTTAGGATCTTTATGTATTTTTTGGAAAAATGTCTACTCAAGTTCTTTGCCCTTTTAATTTTTTTTATTTTTCAATTTATTTAAACTAAGCAAAAACAAAATCAGTTCATGTATTTCTCTCACCCCACACCTGACTCTGACAACAACCAATATACCAATATGTTCTCTTTATCTGTGAACTTGTTTTTATTTTTCTTGATACAACATTTAAGAGAGGTCACACAGTATTCATCTATTTGTCTTTCTCTGTCTGACTTATTTCACTTAGCGTAATGCCTTCAAGGTCCATCCATGTTATTACAAATGGCAAAATTTATTCTTTTTTATAGCTGAATAATATTCCACAGCATGTGTATACCACCATTTCTTTGTCCATTTATCCATCTGTGGACATTTAGGTTGTTTCCATATCTTTGCTATTGTAAATAAGCTGCAATGACCATGAAGGTGCATGTACATATATCTTTTTTGAGTTAGTGTTTTTGTTTTGTTTTGTTTTGTTTGTAAAAATACCCAGATGTGGAATTGTTGGATCATATGGCAAGTCTATTTTTAATTTTTGAAGAACCTCCCTACAATGCAGCATTATGCACAATAGCCAAGGCATAGAAGCAACTTAAGTGTTCATCGATGGGTGAATAGAGAAAGAAAATGTGATACACACACACACACACACACACACATACACACACACACACACACACTGAAATATTATTCTCCTGTACACACACACACACACACACACACTGAAATATTATTCTCTTGTAAAAATAAGGAAATCCTACCATTTACAACAACATGGATGAATCCGGAGGACTTCACGCTAAGTGAAGTAAGCCAGACACAGAAAGAAAAATTCTGTATGTTTTCACAAATATGTGAAATCTAAAAAGTTAAATCTATAGAAACAGAATAGAATGGTGAATGTCAGGGGTGAGGGGAGGTAGAAATAGCGAAATATTGGTCAGAAGAAACAAACTTTTAATTATAAGATGAATAAATTCTGGGAAACTAATGAACGACATGGTGATTATAGGTAATACTATTGTTATCTTGAAATCTGCTAAAAGAATATGCCTTAAGTGTTAATTAACTTGATTATAGCAATCATTTCACAATATATAATAAATCACAATGTACAATTTAAAGAAAGATACCATATTGTACAATAAAATCTACATAATTTTTATTCCTCAACTGTACCTCAATAAAGCTGGGGAAAAAAGTGACAGTTAAAAATTTTCTCAAATTAATGACAGACACTAACCACGGATCCAAAAATGTCACTAAGCACGATAAATAAAAATATGTGTGTAAGCATATGCATATACACATTCACCACTAGACATATTACATTTAAACAGCAGAAAAATAAGTTGACTGTGTATTCATTATATTTGGACTTTCTGTTCTGTTCCATTGATCTATCTGTTCATCTTTATGTCAATACTAAATTGTATGATAATTGTTTCATTAAAATAAGTCTTGAAATTAAAAAAAATAAATAAAATCCTTCTTTAGGGCTCCATGTAGGCTTTCTTATCTTCTCGTACTCTTTACAGTCCTTCAGGAATTTTAATCATTTTTAAACCTTCATCTCCTATATGCGGGTGACTTTCAAATATAAACTTCTACACTAGTTCTCTTATGAGCAATTTATCCAAATATCTATCTTCATTCTTCACTGCTTTATTGTCTGAAAGTAATCTGAGCCTCAAAATGTCTATAACTTAGTTAAATTTATTCCTTATACATGTCCAATATTTGATGTCCTCTTTGTCACTTAATGACAACACCTTCTATGCAGTCGCTAATATATTTACTTCCTCACTTATATCTATATCTACATCTAATCATCAAGTGTGTTTTCCCCACATCTCCCCACTTTTTATTTCTAAAATAACTGTCAAAACTATTCAGTTTTCTCCATTGTAACTTCTACTCCCTAGCTTAGAAATCATGACCTGAATTCTTTCTCTTCCTTCACTTATTTCTAATCCATTCTTCACACTGCTTCACACAAAGATTATTTTAACTAGAGATTTGATCATGTCATTTCATCGTCACAATTCTTTTATGGCTTCCACTTAACTATGTAATAAAATCCAATATATTTTACATGGTTTACAATGCTCCCATGGTCTGTTAACCACTGACCTCTCACTCTTGTCATTTAAACTCTACACACATGTATTTCTTTCAAGTCCTGAAATACGTTATGTGTTTTCTACTTCTGAACCTTCACATATAGTATTCTCACTTCCAGTTATAGTCACTTATCCTCATTTATTTTTTCTGGCTGACATTTATTTTTTCATTTTTAAGTCTTAAATAACATTTCTCAAGGAAGCATCCACCAACGCATTCTTTCGACAAATATATATTAAGATATTAGGAGTACAATATTTTACAAAATCTTATGGAATTCACATTCTAGTTTGGGAGGAGGTAGATATAAGTGAATATAAATAAATAAATCCACAGAATAATAGAAATAGGCAGTACTGATACACATTCATTGTATACTGGCAAGAAGGTTTTATTGGTCAAAATATTGAGATACTTTATCTGTTGTCCTGAGCTTCCAAATATCCTCCTGTGAACTATTTACCCAGTTCTTCACTCTAGGACTTCCAAACCATCTAGTAATCAAAAGGTTAATGATCGGCACATCAAGGTTTCTCCTATTCTGCCTCCGGCATTTATTTTGCTTAGCTAGTGCTAGAGCCATTCAATCTTCCAAAGGTCCCAAATTCCCAAACACTATTGATTGATCCTACAGTGATTCTAAATATCTCACTTTTCTAACACATGCTTTTGTGACTCTGGTAAACCACATTTATGTACCACTGAGAAGTCGTTCTACTAACCAGACCAGCAAGGCTTCTGTGAGTGATCTCCCTCTCCACTTCTTAACATCCTAGGTGCCTTCCCAGAATCCTACAGGGGTGACAATATCCCCTTGAGACAGCACTGGCACCCCAGCAGGCAAATGTCTGGCAACTCTCTCCAACAAAGCTGTGACCACTAGCCTGAAAATAACCTCTGAGTCAACCTAGTGTGGCTGCTGGTGGAAATCACTTGATTAAAATGATCCAGTAGGGATGAAGAGGATGATAATGAAAGCAAGATGGAAGAATTGCCAAAGACATTCTTTGAGTAGATTTTAGGAAAAGAGACTTGATATGCAAGTATATGATCTGGCTTTAAATATGAGTATGAATGGTTCATGCAAAGCAGCTAGGCAAAAACAGAGTGGATACGCACAAATGATAGCAGGAGGTGAATATAAATATGAAAGCCCTGATTTTTCCTCTATGCTTCAGTAAAATAAGGAGCATACCATTGAGAGTCAGTATGTAGAAAAGATTATAGACACCCTAGTCTACACTAAATATTCTTGCTACATATATTTTCTTACAACTCTTTACTTCTTACTGAAGAACTTTTTCAATGAAAACACTTAAATGCAAAAAAAAATTTTTAAGTGACACTACAGTCCAAAGGGCAGTAGCTAGTGACAATTTAGAAAGGGAATAAACAGCTTTTAAGAAAACTAAGTTTTATTAATGAAGTAAGAATTTTGGTTTTCCTTACAGGAACTACATGTTCATCAAATACTTAGAAACAATTTGAATGCCGGACAAGAGAAGATGTATTAGACTCATAAATAGTTCTATTGCTTTTGCTTCTTTATTTAACAAATTTTATACTGAAATTAGAGTAATAGAAATACCATGACCTATTTTTCGTATAACATCAAGATTTTTAGTGTAGACTATGGTGAATTCTTAACCCTTTTATTCACATATTAACCCAAAGTTTCTAAAAATGATAGAACTCAGTTTGTTAAGATTCATTTGCACACTGATCAATTCTTGATGGCCACTGACTTTTACACCTGTCCATACATAGATCTGTCCTCAAATCTTTTTCTTTGCCTATCCTCAACTAATACCTTTGTTCCAGTGTTTTCCCTTGCATCAAAGATCCATTGCTTATAGCCCTGGGGCTGACTCAACTGTTTCAATATCTTTGTGTAGACACAGTCTATGTGTTTACTTCACTGGATATTGTATTAACTGACTGATGTGAGAAGTAATAGAGTAGGTAGGCATGAATACAAGGGGAGAAAATAGCATTCATAAATATGAAAGAGAACAGTGCAATGCAAATTGATGATCAGAACAACAATGTGAATAATGCACAAAGTGAAAACAATATGTACTCTGCAGTTGCTGTACTCTTTATGCCTTATCTCAAATGCTGTTTAGCAACCTTTGAACATTTTAAGGGACAAAACTAAGAACAAAAGATTTAGAATACTCCAACAAGCAAATCTTTTCTTGGCTTGTCAAATTGTACATACTTACTTTACAATTTATTCACAGCTGGTATTCCTGACCTGACTCCAGGCTAAGAGATTCAAGAGCAGCATGTTTCTATACCTTCACAGACTCTCCTATAGAGATATTTTGATAGCTTCTTTGGAAAAGTATAGTGTGCTCAGAGATAAAATAAGTAGGAGGTTTTAACCTCACAAGTGCTGAAATATAACTTATTTTCTTTACTTTTATTTTTATTTTGATCATTTGTTTTATTCCATATGTAGTTTTATGTTTTGCTCAGCTAGAGTATGAACTCCTGTAGTGTATGGCCTTAGCTTACAGTGTTTAGCAGAGTACCAGCTACTGAATGCTACTATATGCAACTGTGGAATATTAAATATGAAAAAATGAGACTCATTTATTTATGGATACATTCAACAATCATGTATTAGCTACTATGTTATATCCTATCCTTGATATGCAAATAAGATAAAAAGACCTTCAGTTAATAGGAATTTTTGTTTGTTTCTCTACAGATGGTAGCATATGCAAGCAAATGGAGGTTCATTGGAGAATAGGTCAAATATTATTTCCATGCATATAAAGCTTGTTTCCTAGTTGGAATGAAGACAGTAAAGCATTATAGATTTTTTAATTTTAATTGCAATTTGACCATGCTGCAAACAAATGTACAGGGCCAGTATATATCAGGAGAATAAGACCTAGTCTGGAAGGTTGTATAATAAAGTTCTTTGTGTGTGTGTGTGTGTGTGTATGTGTTTTTTTTGTTTGTTTTTTTATTTTTTTGTTTTTTTGAGAAAGTGATATTTGAGTTGAATTTTAACAGTTGAAAGGATAAATAGGTTGTAGGAAAAAAAAAAAAAAACATTCCAAACAAGGGATAGTCCATGAGAAGTTCCTGAAGAGAAAAGAAGATAAAAAACATAAGACTCTAAAAAAATAATAATAATAGTAATAAAATAATAATAATGAGGCTGGAATACTGAGAGCTTCAAGAGAAAGGGGGTTGTAATTGGTTGTAATGTCATTTCCATTAATAAATATCGACAAAGATTTTGTTTTTTAGCTCTCATTTAAATCAAATAAGCCATAATTTTGTTTTAATCATGCTGCCAACATAATTATGAGCCAGTCCTGTCAAACATTCTTATATGCTAGCTATTATCATTCTGCCGTTCTTATGAAAATATTTAGATTTAATCACACAAGTGTAGACAACACACAAAATGGGTAAAGACTCTTCATATTTGTCCTATAAATTTTCACATATTGGGCTAAGTAAATTCATACCAACACATTTATGCCTCACTTACCCCAATGTCACGTTTCACAGTGAGTCTTCCTCAGGTCCACTGAAATATATGTCACTGCTGACACCTGCTTGGCTTTCTTCAACTTCCTTGACACTTTTATCAAAACTCTTCTGATCCCTCTCTAATTCTCTAGCCTTTCTTACTCCTCCATTTTGTTAAATATAGATATCTCTGGATTTCTACCTTGGCTCTCTCAACTTTTCTCTGTATATTTTCTTTCTTAATAATGTCATAAAAATTTAGAACACAATAGCAGTTGATAACATTTATAATAAAAGTAAACTTTTATTCAAATTATTAACAGACATTATAGTAAGTGGTATATTTTGCTGTGTGTGTTTCAAATTTTAACAAGATATAGCATTGTTATTAAATCTTAAAACAACCCAGTCTTTCTATCTTTCTTCACTTAGTATATGCAGTGGGGAACACAGATGACTCAACAAGAAAGTATTATAGTAGTCTCCGCTTCTCTGAAAGAAATATGTTCCAAGATTCCCAGTGAATGCCCAAAACTGTGAATGATACCAAACCCTATATGTACTATGTTTTTTTCACATACATAAATACATACATACATTTTATGACTTCTCTTTGGCATATCCAAATTGTCAGCATCACTACTCTTGTAATTTGGGGCCATTGTTAAGTAAAATAAGTGTTACTTGAACACAAGCACTGTGATACCATGATAGTTGATCTGCCGAGATGGCTACTAACAGGCAGGTAGCTTATACAGTGAGGATATAATACACAAAGGAATGATTCATGTTCTGCGTGAGACCAGGAGGAATAGAGCTGGATGGAATGGGACAGAATGGGATTTCATCATGCTACTTAGAATGATGCACAATTTAAAACTTGTGAATTCTTTATTTTGGAATTTTTCATTTAACATTTTCAGACCAAAGTTGATCGTGGATAACTAAAACAAAGGAAAGCAAAATTTCAGAAAACAAAACCACAGATAGGGGGCATACTATATTAGTATTTCTATTTAATGAATGAAAAATGTGAGCCTTAGGAATATTAAGCAAATAGCCCAAGATTACTCAAAAAGTAGCAGCAGATTAAGGACTTAAAATAGGCTGACTTGAGAATAGAAGCCTGAATCACAATACTGCCTCATTAAAGACTGATCACACTAAGTTGAATCACCTCCACAACAGATGCTATGTGATAATTGGATAAGTATAAAAATTATTAGCGCATCTATTTCAATCTTCAGTTCATCAGTTAGTTATTAGCTTTATGACTCTTGATAAACTTCTCTGAAGTTCTCTCAGTTTAATTTTCATCAATAAAATTAATATTTAAAAAGTCACAATTACAATTTTATTATGAGGATAATATAAATGCAAACATTTAATGTTCTGCATGGCACACAGTCAGGATTTAAAATTCTTCTTCTTCTTTGATAGTCTCCAAGGCAAATATGTCTTTATAGTTTCAATAGATTCACTATTGAATATTGGTTCTTATATTAAGTTAGTAAATAAAGATCTTTTAAAATTTCCTTCTAAGATATAGATGAATTTTTTTCATAGTTCTTTCTTATTATGAAGACAGAAAAGATTAACTCCCTCATAATGTCCTGCCAATGATGTAGTGCCCATAAAAGGACTATATATCTACTGTCCTTTTAAATCAATATTTTTGGTTCATTTCAGACTATTTTTCTCCAATCGATTGAACCATTGGTATAGTTATTTTAGTTTAGTCATGAAGATGCATTTTAAAATGTATACTCTTTTATTTTAGTGTATTTAATTGCATTAATTTTGTTCTACTTATATACATCAGTCTACTAATTTTATACTATTCCCTCTAATTCAAAATACCTTCAACTTCTTTAAACTTTCTGCTTTACATAATTTAACAAACAAATCACTCTTTTAAAATGTTTTCTATACCAGATTTTTTAAAAAACACATTCCTAATATTCAAAATGATAGATCCACCTACATCTATTTAGTGACCAATCTGTCTGAAAAAAATCATTATTTTAGGATCTCTAGCAAAGTCTTAAATGAACATTCCTTGACCCATAGCTTGTAATTCGAAAACAGAAAAGTGTCTCTTAAACCCAGTTTTCTTAATACATGCCAGTACCAGCTAGCTTAAAAATTTATACTTGCTTTAAAAACTATTTTTCTTCAACCAGAATAATCATGCTCCTTTACATAATGCTTCATGCTTTCCAAAGTGTTTTTGCATATATTATTTCATTACACTTTCACAAGAATCCTGTGAAGAGAATACAACCCATTATACAAATTGGGAAATCTAACTCTCTGGGCCTCAGTGACTTAATCACATATTAAGTTATTGTTGGCATCCAAAGAGGGAAGATAAAACTTTTCCTTTCACTTGTCTCTACTCCTGCAAAAACAGGGAAGATTGTAATCTGAGTGGTCATGATCAAGGACAGGGATTCAAAGGGACATAAAGTTAATGTCCTCACTTACTTCTGTCCCTTCTGAAGGGAAAGGGCCATTGACTATTCCTTCAAAGAATAATCTTCTCTCCCTTTCCCCTTCTCCCTTTCACATACATATAGCATGAGTGTTAAGTTGATCCTGAGGATTCCAAAAACATAATTTTGTGACCAAATACCTAGACCTTTCTGCATTTTGATGTCTGGTCCTGCTTAAGTGACTAAGGAGTTTTGTACTTTGAACCCCGATTCTGTCCATGTGACAAAGCGAACTCCCTGCATTGTTCCTTAACCACAAAAATTTGTTTTACCAGTTTATTTTGCAGGCTCCAAGAGAAACTGAAGCATTAGCCCATGTCTTAAGAACCCCCTGCTAACCAAGCCATTTCTCATGACTCCACCCATTGATACTGATTTTTGTTTGTTTGTTTGTTTTTGAGAATTTTTATGAGTTTATTTGAGCCAAACTGATAACATTTGCTAGGGAGCAAGATACAATATGCTCCCCTGTTGATCCTAAATTAGCTAAACCTGGAAACCCCCATTGTCCTAGCCAATAAAAAATATATATTGTATACTTCTGGCTTTACTTTACTTATCAGCCAATCCCCTTGGAGGTAAGCTCTCTGTGGCTTTTGCCTTTAAAAACTCTGCCTCACCTCTCCCTTGCTGGCATATAGTTTTGGTTTATGCTAAAGCTATGACTCCCTGGTTTGCAAAGCATATATGAATAAAATTCTTTTTTGCCTCCCAGAAGGGTCTTCTGGAATTTTTGTTGACAATCCATAACAAAGTCTCTTGGAGGAAAAATGCAGTTTTCTAGGATATCTTTAGGAAAAAACAATTTTCAGATTTCAGAATTTTTTTAAATATTTTAGAAGGGTAATACACTGCATATAATAAAGCATCTGGGCCATCACCCCTCACAAGGTAATACAATGTAAATAATGTAAGAGTTTGACCAATGACTCTTAATATATTATTATTTTTTCACCAAAACTTGAAAACATCTATAATAAATACTTTCAGTAGTTCCAGTCAGATTCGAACAGCAAATAAGTATGCCACAAACTTTGGAAAATATTTTGGTACTAACAGCTTTTTGGTTTTAGAATTGTTGAGAGATTGTGGTCCTAAGGGAAGACTTTGGCTGGGCCTTCATTCCCGTCACTCATGTCTGCCCAGCTATCTAACAAATCTAAAGTTCTTGACTGCTTGTATGAACTTTCTTCTATTCTTACTTAGCTACCATTATAGATTATATACTTTTTTTATTACCTACATTTAGTGAACTATTTCCATTTCATGCTTGGGTAAATTGATTTTTCAGAATAGCTTTTAATTATCCTCCCCAATGATTTTGTTATTTGAAACTTTATTCAGCAAAATTTGACCCTTTTGACCACTTCATCCATAATTAACCTCACTTTTGGCATCCCTGCTACTGTATTATTTTTATTAAATATTTGTTCAGCAAACAATTATTTGTAGCTAGCATAAATTGCTTGAGTTTATACTATAATCTTTCAAAGTATCCTGTACTTGCTTTTCTACCCCTCTCGCTTTCTCTTCCTCCTTCTTCTTTGTCTCTTTCTCCTTTAATACAAAGCTTATTTATAAAGTATTTTTTCAAAAAAAAGTGGTCTTCATCTATGAGGCATAAGTCGGGGTTCTTGTATTCACCTCAGTGTCCTTGACACTTAAATCAGTTCCTGAAGCCTAAAAGACACTCAAAAAATATTTAATCATTCAGGTAACTTACACTTACCTGGCACCTACTGTGTACAAAACTATCTTATGTTTCTCATGTGGTGTTTTATTTAATTATCAGAGCAATCCAGAATCTGTTATATGTTCTTTAAATTTTACATTATTCATAAAAAATGTAGTTTTATTTTTTATTTAAATTTGTAAATATTTTAAAACTAATTGTTTCTTAAAAGAACAAAAAGGATTGGGGGTAAGAGAGTTTATTTGTTTTTGCATCCCAAACGCTTGGTATTTAATAGATGCCTAAAATAATTTATGGAACTCTACCTCTCAATTCAGTATTTACTGATTCATTGGCTACTGTATACCAGTTACTTAAAAAATTTCAGCTTTAGGTTTTATCCAATTCACAGGGGTTTAATTGTTTAGAATTTTTAAAAAAATGTTTATTCATAATTTTAGGAAGATCTTTGGTAGAAAAAAGCAAGAGACAACTTTTATTGTTTTAGTGTTTTATCTCAAGTAACAAGTAAATTCTAACAAAAGAGAACACATTGAGAGAAGGCTAAATATATGCTCTGAATCATTGTTTAATATATGGTGCTGCTTCTCTGATAGCCAGGATTGACAGATCCAAAAGTTAAGGACTAGAAATGGTAATGACACCATTATTATTCCTAGTGACACATTAGCAAAATGTTTTCTTTTCATTCTTATGACTATATGTTTTGCTGACATAGAAATTTTGGTTCCAGAGGGAGCAACACTTCCACCAGGAGCCATGACAGTGATTCCATTGAACTGTAAGTTAAGACTGCCACCTAGTTACTTTGAGCTTTTCATGCCTTTGCATCAATAGACAAAGAGAGAAGTTGCTATGTTGGCTGGGGTGATTGATTTTGACTACCAGGGGGATATTGGATTACTATTCAGCAATGGAGATAAGAAAGAGTATGTCTGGAACACAGGTGATCTCTTATGGCATCTCTTAGTGCTGCTAAATAAGTTATGGACTGAATTCCAATGTGTGTGTATGTGTTGGGAGGGGGCGTGGATTTCCCCATATACCACGAAGTGCTGCTCAGGACACAAGTTGGTGTCCTACAATTCAACTCAATTCTAACACTATCTACCAAGAGATAACATTAGATTACACAGTTAAGGGACTCAGTCCCACAAGACTGCCCTCCATTTCAGATACTAATCTCAAGTCCAGGTTGTTGCCTGTACTTCTGACCCACTGGCTATAAACCAGAGATTCCCACAATTCCCTCTTTTTGATCAATTTATTAGAGTGGCTCACAGAACTAGAAAAACACATTTATTTACTGAGTTATTAGTTTATTAAGTGACAATAAAGCCAGATCAGCACATAGATAAAGAAATACAGAGAGTGCAGTCTTAAAAAAAAAAAAAAAGCTTCTATCTTCATGGAGTTTGGGGTCCAGCATGGTGACACATGGAAAATATTATGGTTCCCCAACCTGGAAGCTCTCCACACCCCTTCCTTTTGGGTTTTTATGGAAGCTTGATTACATAAGCACAATTGATTTAATCATTGGCCATTGGCGATTGATTCAACTTCTAGCCCTTATTCTCTCCTCAGAAATCAGAGTGTGGAACTGAAAGTTTCATCCCTCTATTTATGATCTGCTCTCTTGGCAGCCAGCCCAAACCATGGTGCTTTCCAAATGTTACCTCATTAACATAAACCCAGTTGTGGTGGAAACAGGATTGTTAAGAATAATAAGACATGCGTTTTACCTTTATGGTTTTGAAGCATTTCAGAAACTAATGACAAGAGACCAAATATAAAAAAAGATGCTGTTATCACTCAAAAAATATCAAGCATTTTGGGAACTCCGATCCAGGAACTGTAGACAAAGAACAAATATATATATGAGAAATATAATTTGGTAATCTGAATGAATAAATGTATCCCTTATAAATCACAATGTCACAGTTACCATGCCTTATGATTAAGGTCAATGAAATACGACAGCAATCTAATCTGGGCATTATTACTAATGACTCAAACCCTTCAGGAATATACGTTTGTGCCACTACACCAGATAAATAGACACAGCCAGATGAGGTTTTTATGAAGGGCAAAATGAACTCAATGTGGGTAGTAGAAAAGGTACTTATAAATACCAGCTATGACCAAGTGACCATTACAAAAGTGAGGACTGTAATTGTCATAAGTGTTTCCTCATTTTGCTATGAATACATGTGTGTGTGTGTGTGTGTGTGTGTGATCTTTACGTACTATCCTTTCTTATTTCCCTTTATATATAACATAAGATGAATTGCTTTTATATCATACTATTTAAGTGTCTTTAATTTTACATCACAGCATTTAATTTATGGGATCTCAAGAGAAGAGTAAATATTGCTCAAGGACTTCCCCTTTTGTGTAGAAGCTGTTAGTGTATTTTCAATTGTATGCAAGATGGTTGTATCTTGTTAAGCTGAATTAAGACTTAGTTATTATCTTTACTTGAAGATTAAGTATGATATAAAGAGATGTATATGGCTGTCAGTTAACAAGAGATGGACTTGTGATGGTTAATTTTATTTATCTACCCTACTACCCACAGAGTGCACAGATTATAGATTATTTCTGGATTTGTCTGTGAGAATGTTTCCAGATGATATTAACATTTGAATTGATGGACTAATTAAAATAGATTGTTCTCCTTAGTGTAGCTAGATATCATCCAATCCATTGAGGGCCTGAATACAGCAAAATGTAGAGGACAGAAAAACTTACCACTTTTTTCCTGCCTCACTGCTTGATGGGATAGCTCATCTCATCTTCTGCTGCCTATGAAATGAGATTTACACCATTGGTTCCCTTGGTTGTCAGGCCTTCAGACTGAATTATACCACTGGCTTTCTTGGGTCTCCAGGTTCCAGATGGTAGATCAAAGGACTTTCCACCTTCCATAATCACATCATGTGAGACAATTCCTCATAATAAATCATATATATTCTATTGGTTGTATTCTCCTAGATAACTGTGACTAATATGTGGAACTTTATTTTTTCTCAACTCAATATTTATTGATTGAGCAGCTACTATATACTAGTCATTTAAAATTGTCCAACTTTAGGTTTTATTCTATAGCACAGGGGTTGAATGGCTAAGAATGAGAAAAAAGTTTGTTCATAATTTGGGGGAGATTTTTGGTAGAAATAGGCAAGGAACAACTTTTATTATCTTAGTATTTTATCACAAGCAAAGAGTAAACTCTAAAGAAAAAGAACACACATTAGGAAGGGTAGAAAAATGCCTTCATTTCTCTTGTTGGTTTTCCAATGACTGCTTCATTATATTGTTGAAGGGGAGAAAGAAAAATTTTAACTGCTGTAGCTACCTACTTATCATGTCTCAGGCATATTGAACATTGTCATTAATATATATAATAACTAAAACTCTAGAGCATCTCATTATATGTCAGACTCAAAGATATCACAATCTTGGCCAAGATATTCTGGATTTTATCAGTGGCAAAACCAGAGGTATATTTAAGCTCTGTGTCTCAGAAACAGAAAATCTAATCACTCTGGAATATTTCTTCTCCTACAGAAGTATAAGGCTCATGAGATTACAAAGTCTGATTTGTTTACTACTATGTCCCATGTGATTATATAGTTCCTGCCTGCATATTAAACACTTAATAAATATTATGTTATTCATTAAACACATATTGAGATTCTCATATGCGCAACACCCTTTTCAACACCTTGTGTGTGACAACTGTCACAAAATACACTAGTTCTAAGTGAGACAATGTTAAAAAATATGTAATCACAAAAATATTTAATTTCAAAATGTGACAAATGAAAGAACAGAAAAGTAGAGGATGTTATATAAACGTATAACAGAAATACTTGCTTTTGTCTTGGGATTCAGGTAGAGTTTTTTGAAAGGGTAATGTCTGCACTGAAAATTGAAGCATGAGTAGATGTTAAATATGTAGAAAAGAATTTTTAGGCCAGAGGACGTGAAATGTGGAAATGCCTGCCTAGTGTGATGAATAAAAAGGAAAATCAGAGTGATTATGGAGAAAAGTTGTAGAAAATTGTGCAGGAGATAAGGACAGGTGTGGACATACAAGGTTTTATGGATTTTTGTTAATATTTTCACATTTATTTTAAAAGCTGTGCATTACTATTGGAGACATTTAGTGGGGAGATGACTGTCAAGAACTGTAAATGGTCTGAAGTTTTACCTTACTTGCAATGTAACAGGTTGGCTTGGCACAGTTTCATGAATGCTAACAGAACACAAAGATTCCTTTTTTATTGCTCATGGCAATAGCAGTAGAGGTGTTTCAGCATTTTTACCAGTTCTTGGAAATCCAGTTCCCATATGGTGATGCAAAGAGGGACATCCATTTTCATGGTAGTGTGACTTTAGTTAGGAAATTTAATTTTTTATAATGGGCAATAAGCCAGCTGACATTTGCTTCAAAGGCAATCATTTTCTTTGTTATAGTGGACAGTAAACTAACTCCTCATTTGCTTGGGATGTGTGTGGTGGGTGGGGAGAGAGCAAGATTGGGCATCTCTATCTTTCAAGGCTGTTTTCTCTGCAAATATCTTTGATGAGATAGTCCAAAGGTGGTCAGTGCCCTTTCTCATAGATATGCAAAATATGAGAGACCATGGAAAATTGTCTCTTAATGATGTACATAAGATCACATTTGTTACAAAACTGAACAGGAAGAATTTATAAAAACAATTGCTTTTTCAAAAATTATGTCTTCATGTTTTTACCATCTGATTATCACATATGATTGAGTTAACTACTTTTTAATTTAAATTTTAATTTTTTAAATTACAGTTGACATTTACTATTATGTTGTTTCAGGTGTACAGCATAGTGATTAGATATTTATATAATTTAAAAAGTGCTCCCTTCAGTAAGTCTAGTACCCACTTGGTACCATACATGGTTACTACAATATCATTGACTATATTCCTTATGCTGTACTTTACATTCTCATAACTATTTTGCAACTACTAATTTGTACTTCTTAATCCTTTCTCCAGAAACATTTTGGCTATTCTTTGTCCTTTGTTCTTCGTTAATTTATGGATTTCCAAGAAGAACCATGTAAGCATTCTGCTTGTAATTATACTTTCTATGGTTTATTTCAGGGAAAATTGAACATCTCCACAATATTAATTCTTCCTCAATATCATGGGCTGGCAAACTATAGCCTGCCATCTGTTTCTTTCTTTTTTTTTTTGTCAATAAAGTTTTTATTAGTACACAGCCATAGCTATTTCTTTACATCTTGTCTATGGCTGCAGCCATGCTACATGGCAGACTTGGGTAGCAGCGATGAGACACTGAGCTCACAAAACCTAAAATATTTCATATGTGGCCCTTTACAGAAAAAGTTTGCTGATCCCTGCTCTACATGAATGTGGTATTTATCCAAAGTTTGCTGATCCCTGCTCTACATGAATGTGGTATTTAGGTGTTTTTACATTTCTCCTCATAAAGTTATATAATTTTCCCTATACTGTACTGCATATTTTTGTTCAATTTATTCCTTGATACTAGATATTCTTTGATACTGTTATAAGTAATATCTATACTAGTTGTTTCTGGTTGATGTATAGCAATGCAACAGAGCTTTATATATTATTTTTCTATTTACACACCTTGCTGAATTGTCTTATTATTTGTAATAATGTGAAGATTTTTTAATGTATATAATCTTGTTATCTGTAAATGATTATAGCTTTGTTTCTAGTTTCCAGTCTTTCTATTTCTACTTTTTTCTTGTCTTACATTGGTTAGAATTTCTAATATAATAGTGAACAAAAGAGTGTTGAATGTCTTGTTTCTGATTTTTAAAAGAATGATTCCAGTGTTTGTTTATTTAGGACCACATTTGCTTTCGGTTACTCTTTATCGAGTTAAGGAAATTCTCATCTTCTTAACTTACTAAAACGTTTAAAAATGAATGACTAAAGACTTTTATAAATATTTTTTCTGCATGTATTAAGTTGATCAAATGGTTTTCTCCTTAATCTGTTAAAGAAATTAATTATGCTAAAAGATTTTTCTGACATTAAAAAAATCCTTGTACAAGTCAACGTACTCAAAATGTGAAATCTTTTAAGCATATTATTAATTCTACTTACTAAGATTTTAGTTAGGATTTTTGCATCTATATTCATAAAAGAAATTGGCCTGTGATTTTCCCTTTTAAGAATATCATTTACTTTTGGTATTAGTGATGATGGTCACATAGAATGAGTTGCGGCGTATTCTCCCTTCTTCTAGTGTTTGAGTTTGTATAAAATAGAGAGAACCTGTTCTTTGAAAGTTTGGTGGAATTTATGCATAAAACATCTAGGCCTTGTGTTATCTTTGTGGATAGATTTTTAATCACTGCTTTTATTTAAGAGATACAGGATTTCTATTTCCTCACTTTCTTTCATTATTTTTAATATATTATATTTCCTAGATATTTGTCCAAATTGTAGGCATATATTTTTTACAGTATTTAAATATTTTTTTTAACTTTCAAATTGATCTGTATTTCTGGCCTTCTTTACTTTTATAATTGTCTTAATTTGTATCTTCTCATCAATCTTGTCAGAGCTTTATTGATTTTTTTTAGTTTGTTTCAAAGAACCAACATTTCATTTTATTGAGCATCTCTCTACACAATGGAGATTAGATAGCAGTCAAAGAAAACCACATAACAAGCAATTTATGGATGAATCTTATCAATATGATATTAAATTAAAAAAAAGTCCCCCAATTTTTATAATTATTGATACCTAGGGATCCAGAATTTCATATCATAACAAACTAGAAACAACAACAACAATAAAAACAATAAACTTAAAGATGCAAAGTTCTGCTTATATCTATAGTTGTAAAACTCCATTCCAGCTTTGAAAGCCTTTGACCTGTAAAGGTCAAAAATTGTAATGTTTCTCTGTGATATTAAAGTTGGTCAATGTCAACCAAGAGTTTGAAATTATTGCTAATGTTGAACTGGAAGATTCAAGAGAGTGAAAATGATGAAGATTATTATTAAGGTTAAAAACATAAGAGTAGGTCATTTCAGCTCTTAACTCAATCTCCCATTTTGGGAAAAGACAGCTATGCTATGGCACTAGTCTCCTTCAGGCTCTTTTCCATGGACTTTTCACTGCCTGGAGCTCTCCTTGACCTTTATTATTTCAGGGCCTTGTACTTTCTGGGGCTCTTTACCTCTCACTTGGGATGAAGTTCCACTAACCACTTTGAGACCAGTTTAAGTGCCACTTCCTCCATGAAACCTGATCTCAACAATAAGTGATTTCTCTTGAGGACGTGGTGTATCTGGCTCATTTCTTTTACCAAACCACAAGCTCTTTAAGAGAACAACAGTGTCTAATTATTCTGGTGTTCACTGTGATGTCCAACATAAGGCCTACAATTCAATTCCCTACTGAACAGACATTTACCGAGGTCCTATTGTGTGTAAAGTTTTCTTTATATGAGGTGGGATATAACACAGATATGTAATGTGTTTTGTTGCTTAAACCCTCTTTTAAAATTGTTGGTATAAGTTTGATACCAATAATTCATGCATTAAGTTTCTGAGTTCCATCTTGGATTAGTAGTGCTATTTAGCTAAATGACTCAAAGAGTTAACTATTTCAATTCTAGTTCCCAAATAGATAAAATTATAAACACTTAAAGCTGATTACGTAGCTTCACAGTTGCATTTGTTTGGGGATAATCATACTATTATTTCTCATGAAAAGCAACTAAGTAGAATAAATTCAGGAGTCTGCTGTCATTCTGAAATTAACTAAACAGTATTACCAAATCACTCATTGGGAGAATAAATGGTATGTCCCAAATTAAGGGATAGTTTTACTTTGCATACTTTCTTCCTTTAAAAATCTCCACACTAATTTAATGGTTGGATTCTCTAATGATAAGAGATAAAAATGAAATTTTTATTGGCTAGTTATTTGAAAATTATTAAGAACTATGAATTTTCTTGTATTTTCACCAGAGGCAGTTATAAAAATAATTTACTATATGAAGGCAGATTCAACAAGTTGGATCTTTGTAAAATTTATGTTTTTAAATATTTATATATGTAGCAATTATTTGTTATTTTTTAAAAGATAACTAATAATCCAATAACCATTTTTGGACTTTGGATACTTTGAAATCAAATCTCCCTGAGGATTTTTATTTCATTAACAATTGTAATTTATTTGAAATATAATGAATTTTCCTTTCTTGAAATGGTTTGTGTTAGAAAAGGAAATAAATGCTAATAGAAACACAGATGGAGGCTACAGTACTGGGGAAATCAGCTCTGAAAACACTCATTGACAAGAATATGTAATGTGTGACTTTCAGACCATATATTTACACAATTTAAAGAAAGGGAATTTGAAAGGGGAGGAAGTAGTTCAGCAAAGCAAAAGTTTCATTTTTAAAATTTGTAATGTTTTTATATTTGTATATCAGTATGTCTTTATTTCATGGGTGATTTAAGATGGCTAAACCAAAATGTATTTTGAAAATAGCCTGTTAAGTCAGAAAAATAATCATTAAGTAATAAATGACTTTTTAAATTTTTTAATTATTATACTAGATTAGCTTTTGAAACAAAAGTCACAAAAGCAATTGTGTGTTAATTAGTTATAGTCATTTTTAATCCAAAAGGAAATGCAAAACTTGAAAAGAAAATAATTGTCATGATGCAATGGACATATAATCAGTGTATAATAGGAATTTTCAGTGGAGGTGATATTGACCTTAACAGGGAGAAAATTGGCCTGGGAAGGCAAAAAATGTTTACATATTACAATGGTTTCTGTTCCTCCAGAGTCCAAATCTACAGATAAATTTGTATTCCTTAGTATTTAATGTCTTATGTTAGCGTTGTGATAATTTCTTAGAGATGATAATAATAATAAAAAAGATTGAGAAATACCACCATAGAGTACATCAAAGATTTTTAACTATAGAAAAAGTAATATTGAAAAGCAAAATATCTGCATGTGAAACATGAAACGTATGTATATTAAGATTTGCTTTGGAGTATTTGCCATGACACATCTCAGATGTTTTGTTTTGTTTTCTTTTGTTTTGTTTTTAAGTAAGCTAATTTCAAATCTCTTCCTAACAACAAAAACAAACATAAAACGATATTAAAATGTGTACAAAGTTAGGTAGATAGATAAATGATAGATAGATAGATAGATAGATAGATAGATAGATAGATAGATAGATGATAGATAGTAATTTAAAGGCACTACTTTATCTCTCCTTACCTAGTTTCGCTATTTTTTCAATGTGAGAATTAAAATATCTCAAGAGAATATAGCTTAAAAGCTTATTAATACTTTAAGCCTTGAATAGATTAAACTAAGCTAAATATATTAATAAAAAAACTAAATAAAATAAGCAAGTTAGATAAAAGTTATTTTAATGAGCCTTTATTTAATGCATTCTGTAAATGCAAAATTGTATATTTTTTTGTTAAGAAATTTCAAACTCAATATTTTGTTTATTTTTTTTTAATAGTGGAGTAACACTGACATCCAGTAGGTAGTTAAGTGAATCTCAGCAATATTGTTGGTGTTGATAGAAATACACACCTAAAAGTGAATACATATACAAACATTCCACATCAATTATACAGAACAGAGCTTCCACAATATTTTTTTTGTGTGTATTTTTCTTGTCTTGATCTGGATGATCCTAGAATGTAGTTTGAGGCAAAAGTTAATTTTTTCGCTTGCATTATTCTATCTCTCTATAAAATATTCTATATTCCACTGAATAACTCATCTTCAGTCCACTGCCAGTCTAAAATTATCTTCCAAAGTTCAACATTATAGTGCAAACAAATCACTCATTTGATTTTCTGTCTCTACTCCCAGGAGAGGGCAGTGAGGCAGTAGATTAGAAAATGAAATTATGAAATAAAGACTGATGATATCAGGAAAGTATAATGTCATGTGTGTCTTTGTATCTCTTCTTAGTCTTGGTAACAATATTCTTCAAACTATGTCTTTGAGTTATATACACAGAAAAATGTACATTTTATTTAGGCATTCAAAAGCTTCAAAAGACATTCATTTATATCCTGAAGGTCATGTGTGATGCAAAAAAACAAACAGTATAAAATTATGTGCTAATGCTTAGGTGTAAATGGCAATTAAAACCCATGACCTGGAAAAAGTATAAGCACCTCTGTGATTAAAGCACCTGAAAGGTAAACATAAAGTAAAAGTAAATAAATCACCCTGTCCAGCAGTAGTTATTATAGAAAGCACAGTGCCCTTTATGGTTCAGTTTCTTGTTGGTACTTACAATAAACAGTTCTATAACCTAAATGCTTGAGGGCAAATATGGTTTGGTCTTTACACCCCAAAATTTCCAGTCTTCTTGTACAATACTGTACACTGAAACAAATCATTCTCTCCATAACACTCTCCTTTTAAGATTGCCTTTCCATCAGTGCACAGCTGAGACTTGGCCACATGGGGCCAAGATAGGAAGAAAAAGAGAACTTAATGAATCAGTAAATGCTTTTTAATAAATGTGCAGAAAAATTCTATGTAAATGGTGCATGCTTTTTTAAAAAAATAAAATTTGCCCTTAACTGTAATCCATAAATGAAGTTCTGTTTATAGCTCTAGCTCAGCCTAATGATCTGTAAAACTAGAAAATCGTTTTAATTCTGTCTGGAACTTGAGTCTTTATAGGTAACCATCCCTTTGAATAAATGCCTACTATAACATTGTGTATCTGGAGCAGGCCATATTGTACTTCCCAAATAGAGCTAAATTTGTTGCTTTGAGATCACTTTAGGGATAAAAACTCTTCAAAGATATCTGCTTGATTTGGAAATGCTTTTTACTCTGTCCATGCAATCTAATGCCTTAGAATGAAATTTTCATCAAACAGGCTACATCCAGCAACGGGCTGTGCTTCTAGTAATTACTCACCTTGCTGCTGTTCAGCTTCAAAAGAGAAAACTGCTGTGGAGAAATAGCTGTAGTAGTCTGGCACAGGGAATAAAATACATATTTCTGAGAGTAATCTCCCCCTCATTGTAAATTTTCAGTTGGTTTTTAAATGAAGACTTTATGTGTGGAATGCATTTTTCTTAAAAATTATTAATATAGACATCAATAAACTCTTCTAGTTTGGTGTATGAGTTGCCTAGAGTATCATTGGCCTAAAAAGAATTAAGTTGGCACTAGCACTGTATAGGATAGCTGTTCCCAGTTCTTCAACTGAAGGGGTTCCATGCCTTTCCTGGCAAAAAAACCGGAAACTTGGATGACCAAAAGAAGAAGAAGAAGAAGAAGAAGAAGAAGAAGAAGAAGAAGAAGAAGAAGAAGAAGCAGCAGCAGCAGCAGCCTATGCTTACATAATGCCAAAATGTCAAGAACAAAATAGCAGCAGCAGCAGCAGCAGCAGCAGCAGCAGCAGCCTATTCTTACATAATGCCAAAATGTCAAGAACAAAACCAATTTACAAAAGAAAATTGGCACCACAAAAAGAAATAATATACTTTAAATGGCTTTGATAGTTTGTAATACAAATCTTCAAATTAATCAATTATGATAAATACATAACATTATAAATCTTGACATGTTTCATACTTTATCATACTATTCTGAAAACTGTCAATTGTGAAGATGCTTAAAAAACATGTTTCTTTTTCTCATCCCACTGCATTAATTGGGGCTTAATGTGAAATTAACCAATTTGTTCACTTGTTCAATAACTATTGATCTAGTGCTTACTATATGCCAGAACTTTGATAAGTGTGAGGAAGATATAGATAAAAAAGATTGACTCTTAACCTAAAAGACAGTTATAATTGACTCTCACATAATGTTTTATGGGAGTATCATGTCCTATGTATATACCTTTCTATAGAATAATTGAAATTGTTTATTAACACTCCTGATTTATTTACAATGATAGGAAATTTAAAATGAAAGTCAGACTTCTTTTGTAACGTATAGACTGACACTTGCTGTATTTTTAAAGTTTAATATTTATATGACGAACAAATTCTTTATAGTGGAACCTCATCAGAACAAGACAGAACAGTGTAATAAAGTGAATCCATAAGAAACATATCCTGGTTGATGATGGCCTAGTATGGTTCTGTCAGTATAAAACAGGATAAAAAATTTATAAATAAAAACCAAGTGAAATTCACACCCATCTATGTATTTAAAGCTAGAAATAGGTAGGATGAATAGAAGAAGGAGGTAGATGGAATAATGCACCTCCTCCAAATGTCTACCTTCTAATCGTCAGACTCTGTGAATATATTAGGTTATATGGCAAAGGGTAACTGAGGTTGCTAATCAATTGACCTTAAAATAAGATTATTCTGGATTATATAAGGGATCCAATGTAATCACAAAGACCCTTAAAAATGGAAGGAGCAGGTAGATGGGGAAGAATGCAGAGATGTCTGAGTGAGAAAGACTCATTCTAAGGTTGCTCTCTGTGAAGATGGAAGGTTGGGGATGGAGCCGTGAGCTGAGAAATGTGGACAATCTCTAAACTCTGGGAAAATCAAGGAAAAAATCTACCTTGGAGCTTCCGAAAAGAAGACAGCCCTGCCAACACTATTTTTTGTTTTTTTTTAACTCAGTGAACCCATTTCAAGCTTCTGACTTCCAGTACTGTGAGATAATATATTTGTCTTATTTTAAACCATTAAGTTTATGGTATTTTTTACAGCAGTAATAGAAAACTAATATAGATGGTTTCAACAGAAAACAAATGCGCAAAAACTCTCCTAGAAGCCAGTAGGGAATATTAAAGAAACACTGAGCAATATAAAGATGACAAAATTAAGAAGATAGAATCTGGAGAAAAGAGGATGTGCTGCAGAGAAAAGGAACTACTTGCAGGAGAAATTGATGATTCAAAAGGTTAAATACATGCTATAGGTGACACAGTTAATATGAGGCAGAACTAAGCTTTGACACAGATGATCTGATTCCCAGGGCCAAAGCTTTCTTATTACAGCTGCCTCCCCAAGGTAAAGAGCTCATTAGAGAAACTTTGTGATAGCTATCTCAAACAGCTACCTTCTTTCTCAATATTTATAAGATTTTCTTTTGAATAGTTTTTTATAGGACTTACCTGCAATTAACTTAGATCATTTATTCATTATCTTCATTACTGTCATCACCTCACCAAGAATGCAAATCCCTTACAAGCAGAAACCTTATTCATCACTATATCTCCAGTACCTAAAATCATGATTGGGCCATAGTGGGTCATAAAAATTTGTTGAAAAATACTTTGTAAACTGTTAACTCTGTCTAAGCCTGGGGACATTGTTCTTCGGTCACCCTCACTGCTTATAAAATGAGAATTAAAATACATTTCAGGAAGTCTAGCAAACAGTCAATTTATAAAGAAACTGGCAAGAGCAACCGGTAATGGAACAAAGGGAGGGTGAACATTTTCAGGGTGTAAAGTGAAAGCAGCTGTTGAAATACAGTAAGCTTCTGAGTACTGGAAGTAGAGGATTAGGGATGTTTTTCTTAGGTAGGAATACAATTTAAGTTGTTCCCTTCTTTTCCAAATCCAGAGAGATGTATAAAAACATTTCCATGATTCAGTTGCTGCAGATATATTGAGTTAGGAGAGAGATACCCCTTTAACACTTGTGACACAGCAAACAGAAAACAATATTGCAGAATTATTAAAATATAATTAACAATGGCTTCATTTTAAAGACTGAAATTTGAATAGTTACGAGAACATAAACGAATTTGCAGCAGCAAATTAATTAATTAATTAATTAATTAGTTCTCAATCTGAAAGGATTCAATATGTAACATGTACGGGAATAGAATACACAATTTTATTATTGAAAATTAATCAGATGAAAAAAGAGACCCATACAATGTCAGTAAGATATTTCCTCAGTTCCATTTTTGCTAAATGTAATAAACACAGTGCCAAAATGATAAGGCATTTATTGGTAACAGTAGAATTGCACCATAATCTTACCTATGTACTAATACTAGTACAGATGTATGTATCATACACACAAACATATATATAATATTCTTATTAAATTAATGAAATCAAATTATATAACCTAATATGTACTGATATATCAAACACTATTATTACATAAAATAAGATTAAATTATATGTGATATCTAGTATATATGATATTTGTATGTATGTGTACATATATTAATATGCATTTCTGCATGTGCATATATGTGTATTGAGAAAAAGAGAGTCATTTTAATAGCTTCGTCTTTTTTTTAAACTTCTAATTTTTTAAAAAACGAATAGATAAGGCCACAATGAGTAATTGACATTCTACTTTTCTCTCTACCCTAAACAACTATAGAATTGGTTGAAATATATGAGGCAACTATTATCAAGAAATGATATAGCATTGTGATCCTTGAGAGAAGAGAACACAGGAGTGAGCCACTTTTCTCCCTAATTCTTTGACAGGGCCATTCTTCATGTGTAGAGTGTTAGAACCTAAGGAAACCATGAGGGTATTGCTGAGCTGAAAAAGGTATTGAAGACTTCAGAAGAAGTTGTGTTTGCAGGTAAAGTACCAGAGAGCAGAGAGCTATGTAGATGGGAGAGGCTCAGAAGCCTATGCTGGGGCTCCATATGAGTTGTTGGCCGAGAACAAGGCTGTATATGCATAGAGCAAGATTCTAAGAGACATAAATATTTACTGAGACTGGCTGAGACACAACTGGAGATTACATGGGTGAGACTCATGTCTTGGGATAAATAACAAAAATAGATCTACCTTAGCAAAGAATAAAATCAAATCTGAAAGAATTAAGACAATCTGCCAGCAATTTAGTCACAGGCCAGAAGTAGGAAGGATCAGTAGATCAATAGAAATACGTTCAATAGAAATTATTTTATATGAAGACAGACCAATAGGAATTATCCCATCTGAAGAGCAGAGGGGGAAAAAAATGAAAAAAATATATGAAGAGAGCTACAAGTAACATGAAGGACAATATCAAGTAACTTGATACATGTGTAATTTTAGTCTCAAGTGGAAAAAATTATATAATTAAGAAAATTTTAAAGAAATGACAAATGACAATTTTCCTAATTCAGTGAAAGAAACATTGATTTATAATCCAAGAAAACCATTCTTCAGCACTTCATTCACGAACTGCTATAAAACCGAGAAAGAGAAAATGTTAAAAGTAGCCAGACAATGAACAAACAAAAAACGTAATTGTTTACTCATGCTTTTTAAAATATAACTGATTTCCCCATGCCCTTTCCCCAAGTTCTGTGGTAGCCTTTGTTTTAAACTTTAGGACTTATTATTATTGACATATGATGAGGCCAACAAATCAGGAGATGATTGTCATTGAAAAGATATTTTGTGACTCACAATTGCAAGAGGAGAAGACACAGCAAGCCATATAGGATCACATAGGGAACCAACAAGGTTCCTCAGAAGACAGAGTGAGAGGAATATATGGGCAAGAGCATTTATTATGGTTTCTGTGGGAGGAAATGGACAAGGCAGAGTGAACAAGTTTAGGACTAGCTGATTAGGGCAGAGATCCGCACCTAGACGCATCACAATTAAACTGTGAAAGGACAAAGACAAAGAGACAATATAGAAAGTTTCAAGAAAGAAGTGACTCATCACATACAAGGGATTCTCAATTAACAGCTCAGTTGCTATCTTCAATTAATATAATGTGCAGGGAATAAAGATTAACAGCTGCTTTCAGGAGTAAAGCAATAGAAGCCAAAGGCAGTGGGATGATGTTTCAAAATGCTGAAAGAAAAAAATTGTCAACCAAGAAATCTGAGGTGGTTACATTAACTTGTTTGAGTCTGCTCATATCAGGACATTCTTGGTAGAATTGAATGGAATCATATTCATTAACTTTTATGCAAATAAATTTCTAGACATTGAGGACATAGCACATAAAAGATACAATTTCCTTCCTTACAAGTCTTACATTCTAGCCAGAAAATAGACATTAAACATCAAATACCCTAATAATTTAATTTCAATTTAAATTATACACACACACACACACACACACACACACATATACATATATACACATATACACATATATAGCTATAGGTATACACACATGGAGAACTGACTGCTATTAGGTATAACAAAGAGTACTGTCTTGGTCTGGTGTTTCTTACAAGGCTTCCTTACCGAAATGATCGTTAAATATAATTTTTAAATGTGAATAAAAAGTGTAAATTCTTACCCCACATTTACCATTAATTTACTCATCTCTGAGTTCCAATATCGTATCAGAGGATGTCTATCTCTTTTACTAATATAGTTACAGTGTTTAACTTGTAGCTTAAAGCCCAATCATTGAGCTTTAATTCAGCTGCCCACAATGCATGGAATGGTTTTCATATAGCAGTACTTAAGAACAGAATTAGCCATAGGGGAATTATGAAGGAATGATTCTGAGGTTTACATTTCACATACCTCTAACAAGGCATATTTAAAGAGTCGTGATAAATATACAAAGATAATTTTTTAAATAGTCATTCTAGAAAATGATTTAAACAATCACTTTATGTTAATGGAGACTATAACCAATAAACTATTATTTTATAAAAAATGTAATTTATATATGTCTTTTTATTATGACCAAGGAATGTCATCGATCTTCTATCTATCTATCTATCTATCTATCTATCTATCTATCTATCTATCATCTATCTATCATCTATCTAAAACATTCTGATATGTAGAAAAATTTATCTATTCTAAGGGATTTTTGGATATAAAATTTTCTTTAATGTTTTCTAAAAGTATTTATAAAATTGATTTTGATCGTATCACCTAGTTTATTTAGCTTTACATTTGAGCAAGTTTATCACTAGTAATTACAACTAGAAATGGCCAAGCTGTTGTGTTTATAGCAACATGTAGATTATTGCTGATATAATGTAACTTTGATTTTTAATAAGTCTCGCAAATTTTACAAACAAGTATGCCAGGCACATCTTTTCATTACTGCCTAAGACACATTAATGTGATTATTTTGTCAAATATCTTGACTGACAAGTTAAATATTACTGCCACACTCATGTGAGTTGTAAAAACACAAAAGTGAAGGGGGAAGCTCTTTCTATTGTTTTAATTAAACAGGATATCATCTTACCATTGTTGTTTTCAAGGTGCTACGTGCTTTTCAGGGTCAGTAAAGAAAATGTGCAATTCAAAATAGCACGCTTTACTCTCTGTTTAAGCTCTACGTGCAGAAGGTTATTTCTTTAGGATATGCAACATCTCTTTAGCCACAACCATATTTTATTCAATCATACGGCCCTGGGATCTGAAGCCCTATTCTTTTATAAATAAACACTCACGGGTCTGTTATGGTGCAGATGTCAGATAACAACATAGTTCCAATAATGAGAAAATCAAGATTTAACTTTAGTCTAAGAAAAATCTCTATAGAATTATGGTCTATAGAAAATGTCCCATTTAAGACTACTATATTATACATTGTATACCAAAAAACTACTTTGGAAGATTGATCAATTCTCTCATAGGCAATATAATAATGTATCATATAATGCATTGCTTCCTCATTTAAAAAATATAAGAAAATTTGTAATATTTAATTAACTTTTTGTTAAATATAAAATGGTCCATATATTACTAAAACAGTGAGTAGTATAAATTATATACACACATATGTGTGTATACATATATACATGTGTATATATGTGCGTATACACATATATACACATACATATATATGACTATAGAATTTCAACTCCTTAGAGATTTGTCTGTACAATTTTACAGTGTGAAAATTGAGGAGAATGGGATTAAATGACTTTAGGTGATACTAAAAAATCATTGCTAGAATTGGGCTGAAAGTCGCTTTCTTGACACTTCTCTTTTTATTTTAGTAACACGTTAACATTTACAGATTATTATAAAATAAAAGTATGTTTTTTATTCAGAAGCATAAAAATACATAATAAAATGAATTATTTAGTTTTACACTATCGGTGCCAAGAAATGGTTTTGAGGGGTTTTCGCTTTTCATCAACATCAATTCCTCTCAATCTCTGTGAAACTTAAGTTGTGTTTCCTGTACAAACACAGTTAAAGACAAGTGCTCCCTCAGCCTTACTACACACTACATCCAACTACATCTACTGTGTGAAAGCCTGGAAATATACTTGTTGTTCACTAAGAAAATATGCTGATCAAATGTGACTCAGCAGAAAAGAGGGTACTGAATTTGAGTGGACCTTAGAAATAATCCCACTGAGTATGCCCTACTTGCTGATGAAGAATCCTGCCTCATGAGTTTCATCCATCTCATATATTTCATGTACATGATGCAGTGCTCTCCTTGGATGCAAATTAGAATTTTGTTTGTCTAATTATTTTCGATAAAATTAGTTTAGTCAGTTTTGTTACTCAAAATCAAAACAAAACAATACAATACAGAAAAACCAATTAAATTTATATTTCTCTATTTTGACATGTAAACAGAAAAACACAGAGCTCTCAAATAGGTCTAAAACAAATACCATATATAACTTGGAGATCATTTTGAAAAATGTATGAAATTTTCTTTCATATGAACAAGCTGAGGGTCAAAAATATAGTAGTTGCTTAACTATGATTATTTTAATCAATAACATACATGTTTGTCCAAAAGGAAATTAAGTTATTTTAATGGACGTAATGACCTTTTTAGGAGAGATGTTGAAGTGAGAGAAGTCATACACAAAAGGAATATAAGCAATTAGATGCCATGCTACATTAGAAAAAATTGAATATCGAAGTCATATTTGATTCCTTTTATATGAGCACATAGAGCATATCCAGAATAACAAGAGATGTTCAGTAAAATGTTCAACTAAACTGAAATCTCACTATCATGCAAGTTTTGTTATGTGTAAAATCCACTATTTAAACAAACAAAAAAACAGATTTATTTGGTACAAATTAGAATGGTTTAAGTTTGCCCTTCAAACAAACACAAATATACCTAAATGTTTCTCTCTCCTTTTATAGCAGTCAGAAAACATCTCTCAGTCCTCACAGAAATCTGGACTCTGGACTCAGGCAGACCTGAACAACAGAAGGGCCAGTGGGGCAAACAAAGGGCGGAACTAGTCTTGGGCTCCCTGTTATCCTAATTGCACTATGCTGATGTTGTCACTGCATCGTCAGGATCCATTAACTCCTACTTAGTACTCACAACTCTTTGAGAAATGTCTCCCTCCAAATGCCAGGCAGAAGCCAGATTATCATTGTCAGTGAGGACACAGGAGAAAAGATTTTATTTTCTTTTTCGGCAGCCTATTTTTTCTCCATGTATATATCATTTTGCTTCATAAAACCAGAAAGAATAAGTGAGTGAATGAATTTTAAATTATTAGTTACCTTTTCCTAATACTTAACCTTTATCGAGTTTCATAGAATCAGTTAATTAACTCAATTCATGTAAGTACATTTTAATCCATGTTTCTCTCACTAGAGAATCAATTGTTGTTCTTGTCCTACAACTTAGGTATTAAACTATGCATAAATATAGTTAAATTAACATTTTAAAATACCCTCAATTTTTCTTTAATGTTTTTCTTCTCATTTTTCTTTATATTTTTGCAAAAAAATAAAAAGAAATGAAAAGAAAAAAGAAAATCAACATTTTCTTCTGGTCAGATACATTTTAATTTTATTACATTTTGCTTATTAGTATTTTTTTCTCAGTGGTTATCTTGATAAATTTTCATTATTATAATTACCAAAAAATCAACTCGTCCTGGTCTCCCTATTCCACAGATGTCCATAGAATTTACGTGATAATCTTATGCTCACTGTTAGTTGGCTAGTTAAATAATGGCAGAGATATGACCATAATTTATATAGCCTAACTCCCATTTTTTTCCATGAATAAAATTTATGATTAAAATTTATCAAAATGCTCACTAAATTACCATACTTTAATTAGATCATGAAATATATCATTTAAAATATAAATACATAATTTGTCACCTTAAAAATTTGCTATATGTTCATCATATTGTATTTTGAAGTTTTTATATTTTAATCTTCTCAAAAATAACAAATTTTAATCATCAATGTAACATACAAATAAAATAGATTCGCCATAATTAACTCTTCCTCATTTTATGCAATTTTAATGAACACTTCTAAGAAAATATATTCCATGCATATTTGATGGAAATTATGTTAAACTACACATACACACACACATACATGCACACACACACGTATATATATTCTGTATGAGTTCACATAAATAAGTTGATAATATTACATTAATGGCATTACACAGGTTGTGTATGTATGTATGTATACAAATATATATATTCTCTATATATGTAAACATATCCTCTAAATAAAGAAATAAATAAATATATATATATATTCTCTATATATGTAAACATATCCTCTAAATAAATAAATATATATATATATATATATATCCTCTAAAATTAAATAAAGAACTGACAAATTTTTTTGAGTGGTTCTATAATTTGTAAAGATCTATTCACCCCTATGTTCATGATAGCACGATTTACAATAGCCAAGATATGGAAGCAACCTAAATGCCCATCAGCAGATGACTGGATAAAGAAGTTATGGTTCATATATACAATGGAATATTACTCAGCCATTAAAAAATGAAATCTTATCATTTGCAATGACATGAATGGACCTTGAGGTTATTATTCTGAATTAAATAATTCAGACAGAGAAAGTTAAATAACATAAGATTTCACTTACATGTGGAATCTAAGGAACAAAAAGAACAAACTAATCCAAAACAGACTCAAAATATAGAGGACTATCTGGTGACATCCAGAGGGGAGGAGATTTGGGGACTGAGAGAATGAGGTGAAGGGTTAAAGAAGTATAAATTAGTAGCTAACAGATGGTCATGGGGATGGAGAGCATGGCATAAGGATCACAGTTAGCGTTAATGTAATGACTAGGTAGAGAGCCAGAGAGAAAGAGCGATTAAGGAGATCATTTTAGAAATTATACAAATGTCTAACCAATGTACCATATACTTGAAAGTAATAAAATAAGATTTTAAAAAATGTATTCAGTCCTTTTCTGACTTTGCTCAGATTATTTTTTTTTTTTTCCCAGAAAATTATTTGGCATTTCACAGTCTTATTCAACTTCTGGTGAAATACTTTATAGGAAAACCTTGGGAGAACAGAAGTGAAGATAGAGAAAAATAATCGAAAATTATCGATTGTATATTTTAATTGAAGGCAATCATTGTTATATGACCCAAAGTATTAACATTTCTGGACATTGGCTAAGGTAAATGACAGAAAAAAGCTCTAAACTCTCCAGTAGGGTGTATGTTATTATTTCCAGGAGGATAATCAGATGGGATACTTAACAGCACCATGATCAGAAAAATGTAAGGAAAAGTCTACAAATAAAACACATTACTGGGTGTAATTTTTCTCCTTAAAAAGAACGTATCTTCCACTTGAACTGAATGCTGTAGTAATTGAGGCATCTACTCACTTAAGGAAACTGAGGGATGTGTAAAATGGCCTTTAAATAAGCTATGAACTGCTAATATAAACTCATTTAGAGAAAAAATGATACAGAACACCTGTGATCAGTGCATAAGTTTAGTTGCAAGTGTACAAAGAAAAATCATCAAAATTAGAAAATTGCAATATATATGTTTTTTTAATTTGAAATTTCAGCAACTACATTTAGCATTTGTCATCTCATACTCTAACTGAATAGAAAAAAAGGTCTACTATTTTAATTTTATAAAATAAAATTCTCCAGGTGATTACTATGTTTATTATGCCAACACAAAATTGTTTTCCCCACATCTCTTTGCCTAACACTACAGTTATCAAATGGAGAAATTGAGAATAAAGGATATAATGAAAAAGCAACTAAAGCCTCTCAAAACCATATGTATTAACCTAACATTTATAATGTAAAAGTTGATGGAACTCTAAAGCAATATAGATAAAAACACAAACATAGTCAGACATTTTAATATACCTCTCAAAATATTATATAGAAAAAGCAGGAAAAAATTAATAAATTAGCAAAATTATTGACGATGTGAAAAACACAATTCAGTAACTTTAGCTGATTGACCTATTTAGAAGTCTACAACCAATAACTTTAAGTACTCATGGACATTTACCAAAATAGACCATATCTTAGACTAAAACAGAGTAAATTAATTATTTAGGGTGACAAAAATCATAATAGTGACTACCTTTGTGAAAAGACGACAGAGAAAGGGCACAGAGGATCCTCTGGAATGCTAAAAAGGTTCTGTATTATCTTATGGGTAGTGTTTACACAATAGTACATAAAGTTATACATTCATGACTCTGCGCAACTAAGATTTGTGTGTGTCTGTATGTAACTTATACCACAATACCAAATAAATAAACTAATATTTAATAGAAAATCAAACAAGGATATAAAGTTCTACTCACATTAAAAGAACTTCAGTTCATCAGACACTGAAGCTTCTTTGTCTTTCCTATTCTTAGACATTTATTTAAGAAATACTGAAATGAAAAATGACATAAGCTATTTCATTAATTGAAATAATCAAAGCTTGATTAAATTAGCATATGTATATATTTTTAAGGCACCATCACTTGACCAACACTTAACTCTACGTGGTTGTCTGTTGCACAGTTAGTCTCAAATGAACCATACCTCTACAAATTCCCTTTGGCTTGGGCTGAAACTGTGATTTGCTTTAACCAACAAAATGTGATGGAGCTGGTATTGTCGTAAGTGGAAATTTCTGGCCTATGCTTTATAAAGGCCTAGTAGCTCTCAATTCTTCATGCTTGAGAACTCCGATAAACGAAGAAGGTCAGCTGTTCTCCTGGGGTGACCACATGGAACAATCATATAGAGAGTCAATAGCCACATGAAGAGAGAAAAGTTTGGCTGTTCCAGACTCCTAGCTATGCCTAGTCTCTAAACACATCTATCCAATAGACTTCTAGCAAGCTGGCCAGCAAAATAACCACTCAGTTGAATTTAGCCCTGATTGTGGGATATAAACAAATAAAATAGTTGGTTTTTAAACCACTAAGTTTTAGGGTGGTTTGCTAGGCAGGAAAAGATAACTGAAGAATTATATCATTAACTTAGCTTGAGTTTGATGTTAAGGTGATAATTAGGCAGAGTTGAAATGGGATGAGCATTGGGGTTGCCACAAGTGACTTTTCTGTTCACCTCCAGTAAGAGTGATGAAGCATATAATAGATTTTGAGTCTTTAAAAATTTAACCTAAATTTCTATCAAAGGAATTATCTTTATCTTAATTGAAATTGAGTTAGTATTATATTTGCAAAATAGCCACGGGGAGGCCTACTGACCTAGCTTTTGTATGGAAAATCAGAGTGAATCTTAATTTCATAGGCATTGAGAACTTCCTTGCTTGTGTTTGAATCCAGAGGTTAACATATTTAGAGACCTTTAATATTGTCTTATTGAGATAATTTAAAATGAAACTAAAACAATGTGTATTCCACGAAGGAAGATTTTTTTTAATTGCTTGGACAATTCAAGGCGGAAAAAAGTATCAAATAGCATAAATAAAAAATAGTATAGTTTTACCAGATAAATAAAAGGCACCCAGTTAAATTTAAATTTCAGATAAACAATGAATAATTTTTATTATAAGTATGTCCTGGCAATATTTAGAACATATACTAAAAAATGATTACTTGTTTTATATAAAATTCAAATTTAACTAGCATCTGATATTTTGTTTGCTTAATTTGTCATCCTTAAAGTAATGAAGTCAACAAGCCAGATGGCAGAAAGAAGAATAGAATTGAGGGCGGGTGAGATAAGTGATAGAGGAAG
>NW_006441955.1:25837178-25849755 GCF_000325575.1 Pteropus alecto | reverse complement strand
GAGTAAAGAAGTTTGAGAGGAGAGGTAGATAGTACAGAATCATTGTTTTGAAAGCAGGCAAATAAACACGTTAGCAAATCATAATAATACTTTAGAGCAGTGTAAAATGTGTGATCAGAAATGTATAAAAGTATCTCTCCGTTATTTTTTATAAGTGTTCTCAACTTTGTCTTTTGTTTCCAGGTGATGGGGAACAGAGACTTGACAATTCTTGATATCTCATCCCCAGCCCCCAAGCTTAACCTTTCTAGATGACTCGGTTTATTCCAAGAAAATGCTTAATCATTTGTATTCTACCTCTTCACACTCACCCTCCTTGTGATGGTGTTTAGGGTATATGAGGATCAAATAGTGATGGGGGAGGGGGACATGCATACATTACTTTGAATTTAAACTCCTGTTTCCACTTGTGTCTGCATTTGAATGTTGGCCTCCATTTTCACAAAATGTGCTAGTGATGTAAGGGCACCCATGGCACCTGAGGTCAGACCTCAGCTGTTGCTGGCTATCACCTCCCATTTACCCAGTCCCACAGTGGGCTTCTCCTCCATACCTATAACCAGAAAGAAAATGCTGGAATCCAAGATTTTTATACTCCTACATTTCAGAGGAAAATATTAGGCAAGAAACTTCTGAAAGATAATTTATATGTAGTTTTGCTTTTAGAAAATAGTCTAAACTGAGTGGAATTATTTTGTATTCTTTATTTAAAGAACATAATAGTTCTATAAAGTAAGCAAAGATAAATATTTATGAAAATGCAAGTAATATTTTTTACATCTACTGACAGATGGCTTCTGTAGATTCTATATTTAGTATCTGTGTTCTGCTCCCACCAATCTTCTTCATTCCATATAAACTTAATGTTTATGTAGGGGTATATCAATAGTTCATGAGTTTGATTTTAAATAAGAATCTCTATATTGTGGCACAGTGAGACTTATTTTTCTGCTTTTAAAAATGTAATCAGTACCCCAAATCAATATCCCTATTCTTTTTAAAGGCTAAGTTTTTATATTCAGAGAAAGTTGAAGCTTTATTGGTCTAGAAGAAGAGCTATTCCTTTTGAAACATTAAAAAAACACAAACATCTTAAATATGCTTAGAAACTATTAATATTGAAAGGATATCTATCTGCTATAAATTTTCTATACTATAGCCTCTTATTAATTTTGAAAGTTAATTTTTAATGACAAAAGTTTTTTTAAAAAGGGTATTTTTAATTTAGTAACGTTTTGTGAGTCTGCAGAAAATACTGCAGAATTATAGCTTTGAAAGCTGAATTCTTTTCAGATTTTAAGTCATTAAAATGTATTTTCTTATTTGGTTATAAACTTCTATTCTAGCCATACAGATATACCTATAGGCCGCCACAGTAACTCTTTACATATTTTCATGTTATTTGATTAAATTTCTATACATATATATATATATCCATATATATATATGGATATGATTACACTTTCAGGTTTTCAAGAAATTTTTTGAGGGATTAAAAAGTGGACAGGATAATGGTAATTATATTATTATATGAAATATAATGGAAATTATATTATTCTCAGAAGAGAAATTACATAGAGACAAATTTTTGTTGAAATTTTAATATACTATTTATTTTTCCAACAATATTTAACTCAAATAACAAAATGAAATCAATTATAACAAAATAATAGATGATTTAAGAATAGCATTATTATTTTTTAATTCATTTCAAAGAATTTTAAATTAATTATATTATTTGATCTTGACAGCGACCCTATACTAGAAAAAAGGGCAAGTATTTCCCCTCTTTTATCTATAAAGTGATTAAACCTCAGAAAAATCAACTTTATAAGCAAATGCCAATAGATAATAAATGTGAAAAATAAAATGGGCCCTAGTTTTACCCACTCTCTGCCTAGTACTCTAGAAGCTACTTTCAGTTTTATAATTATTGTGAGTCTAAAGTATTTACATTTATGTTCTTTATTTTCTAAAATTTCCACTTGTAATGTATTGACAGCAAGGACTGTACCTAATTTATCTAATCTAGTCGCTACCCAATACATGTTTGGTGAATCTGAGTTTCTACTTTTAGGTCGAGGTGAAAGTAATCTTATTATAGAAATTTTAAATGAAAATTCATCTTTACTGTTTCGTCTTTACTTGGAAAAAAAATAAAAAAAACTAACTAAGTTTGGTAGAGTATTCTTTTCAAATATAATAACAATCACACTACTTCATACAGCATAAAATATTAGCACAGGCAGAACCAATGACCAGAAGTAACATCTACTAAACTTGGTGAAACAACAATTCTGTCTTTCAAATCAAGACTAAACTCTGTAGGCGAAACTTACTTTGTGATAAACAGAGTCCCAAGGTATTATGCAATTGACAAAATTTACTATGCATTTATGGTGTTATGAGTTTACTGTATTTGGGTTTGTTCAAATAATTTCACATAGCTAGTAGAAATTGTATCTTATGTGATGATTTAATCTAACCACAGCTGCAGTAATATAAATTACACTTAAGACTATGCTGATTGATTATAATCAGTTGTAATCATGTCTTATAATTGCATTGCATTCTAGAGGCAGAGGGTTTTTAAGCCTACTCAGCACTGAGCTATATAAAGAAGATTATTTGTTATTTCTGACAGCCTCAGTCAACATTCAAAATTGCCTGCAAACAATAAGTTTTATTAAATTTATTGTCCAAGCATCAAGTAAGTTTCTTGATTTATCCACAGAAATTAAAATTAAAATGGAACTGCAAACCAGTCTAAAGCATATTAACTACTATTTATAACAAAAATATCTTCTTAAAAACATTTATAATTCAAAATATGAGTTATATTGATGTATCAATTTTTCAGATACATGGTATTTCAAAATATGTAAAGAATAATTGAAAGGTGTGGAATATGGCAAGGTATAGATGAAACAAAATTGGCATTATTTATAATTTATTAAAGCAGGGTAATGGGTACAGAGAAGTGCGTTATAATATTCTGTTTAATGCGTAATTGCTAGAAATTTTCATGATGAAAAGTTTTATATATATTTATATATAAAATTTTCCCATAATAAAGATAAACCAATATTACACATATATGCAGTAATGACAAAATTGTTCTCTAATATTTAAATATCTAAGTTGCTGTGTTGAGCAACACTTTACCTTTAAATTCCCAAAACTCTAATGGACTATTTTTTTTTTTAGAACTGAAGTATTTTTTTTTTCTTAATGGACTATTTTTGAACAGTCTTGATATTATTTTACCTAAAGCTACAGCCCCTGTTCTCTCCTTTTAGCCTGACCTTCCCCATTCCTTCTTGTCATGATGCCCACTTTTCACCTGCATTCTCAGTAAGCCTTAGTAAACAGTCATACAGGAATACTCTATCACTCTATCATCAATGCTTTATTACTAAAAACGATTATACTTTATACAATTAACTATAGCTCCCATAAGGATCACATTAGTATTATGAACAAGTTGCACATAATTATCAGACATAAGTCACATACCTTCCATTCTTGGCCTAATTGCATGACACAATAGCACTTTCCAGTGTCTCTTAAAATAGAGACCACATTCAAATACGAAAAAAGTAATTATAACCACATTTTCAAATTAATGGTTTAGGCAGTTAAAATCATTGGAGTCTACATTATGGAAAAAAAAACACATTTTTTAACTGATATATGAATATCTGAAACTTTTAAAACCGTCAATATAACATTCTAGAAATTATTTCAAAAATTATTGCAGATTTACTAAGTTTCTGACAGAAACTGGCTCATTGCTGTCAAATAAATATCTTCATGAAAGACTTGGAGCCACAGAACAAGTGGTATATCACGCATGGCTAACACCATCTAAAACTGCTATTTGCTAATTTTTTTTTTTTGCATTATTTTATGTACTAAAATTAAAATGTTACATGCATACTTCTTTAATTATATTGAAATGTATAATTATGGTCAAATATTAAAAAGTCGTTTTACTTTAATAAATGAGAGAACTTGGATTTCCTCATATTTTTCAGAAGTTTAAGAAATCACTTATAAATAAAATTAGGCAAGATTAGCTTTTGTCTTTCCATTTTCCTAAAAGTTCATTTTGAAATTAAAATTCCATCAAAAGAAGACAATGGAGATTAAGTTAAAGGAGAAATTTAAGTTTCTCTAACTATGTTTTAAAAAAACCCCATAAAACTCTTAATATATATCATAGCCAGACTGAATCCCAATCCCAGCTCTGTTATTTCCTACTTGAGGGACATCAGACACATTACTTATTCCCTCCATGCTTCAGTTTCCTTAGCTGTGAAATGTAGATATTAATACCTGATAGAGCTGTATAGGAGTTAAATAGTTATTGTTTCTAAATTGTTTTAGACAGTGCATGGAACATAATAGGGACCTTATAAAAGCTGTTATTATTAAAATCTATACTACCAGAATTAAAGAACACACAAACATACATGGTAATGAGATGAAAATCACCTAATATTAACATGCATAAATAACCTCTATATATTCACTTCTCAAATTATAAACTATTCCTAGTTTTATGTAAAAATTTCGATGAAAGAAAAAGAAAAAGAAACCTGAATTTAATATTTTACCACTTAAGTATACATAGTGCTATTTACTCTGTTGATACCAAGACTGTCACATCCCCAAAGCATCTATTTGAGAGATGTTGGCAAGGAGATATGTTGATGAGATAGTCATGAGTGAATATAATTGTGGGCTGGCAGTCCAGGTAAAATACAAATAGAAGATAATGCAATTATGTTCTAAAGACATTTTCATATCATCAATTTTGTCTGATAATTTACTTATGGGTACTATTTATTGAAGTGTTTGCATCTTGTTCTATACATTTGTTTCTGCTTGGTACTTTGTTATACTGCTGTGATACTTTGCACTAATCACTGGTAACTGACTACAACATTTTATGGCCACGATGGAAAAATTTCTGTGCTGTGTGCTTAGACGACAACACTATACCTGAAAAATATGCTTTTGTTGTAATATTGAACTAACGGTAATAAGCCATCAATGATCCAAAACTATCTCACTTTTCTCTCCTCTTTAGTATTGGTCCTAAAGTCAGTGCAGAGTACTCATAGGAACATGGGCTCTGAGATCAGGAGGCCCTAGGTTAGAATTCTGGCCAGGTAGATGCTCCCCTCTCTCATCCTAATAAACTGAGGTGCTGAACCTATGTAGGACTCCGTTTCCTTATCTAACAGACTGGCCAAAGGAGATTCAAAACAGAAATGAGCTAATAACTGAGAAAGAACTATCTGGTTTCTTCCTTTTATGACTGTTCTAGAAGACAGTTCTGGTTGCAATAGATAATTCAACCTGTTAAAATCAACTCAGACTGATTCACTTAAATTGAAGTGGAGAACTGAAGTAATTCTCATAATTCATACAGAGAAAACACTTAGTCTCAACTATTTAAATATTTCAGGCAAGAGTTTCTTGGGCCTGAATTATGAGTAGTTGCCCTGTGCTCCACTGTATGTCACATGGGTAAACACAGTCCAAGTGTGCAGCAGTGATTTTAATGGGTTCGGTCAGGCTAAAACTCTAATGAAATGGTTGCAAGATGAAAAGCCAATAGCATTTTAACTCGAAGCCAATGTACTGAGGAAACTAAAAAGTCACCTGGGAAAGATTAGTAGAATAATTAGATGGACAGAGAAACACTACTAATTGCTAATGATCAGCTAAAATGTATGTGGATGCCTGAGATGTTACTGTACAGGCGTGAGATTCCACTTGACATTTGTCTTAGATTTTTAATGTCTGACATTTGTGTAACTTCCAATTACAACAGAATAATGATAATTAAATAAGGAAGAATCTGCTGTTTAAGCTCTAAAATTTTACTACATTCCTTACATACAATAAACTTCATTACATTGATATTTAACCTTTTTTTTCTTCTGGCTCTGTGAAACATGTATCAACAGAAACTAATAAATCTTATATTCTTGCAAATTTTTAAGATTGATAGTCTAGGCAAAATATGAATACATATATGAATAGCCCCATTTTTAAAGTATATACACAGACTGACATTCAGTCAGTATGTAGTATGGCACTACTATATTTTCTACACTAGTATCCCTTCTGATTTGTCAGTACCATTGTCTTATTGGTTTGTGTTTATGTGGTTCCAATTGATAAAATTTTAAATATCACCCTGATTCATAAGTATCATAAAAAACTTTCTTTCGCTGGTATTTATACTCTATATTATGGGTTTAGGAAAGGTTTAAAATATGATCAAAATTAATTTATATGAAACAATCTGATAAACTTTTATTAAAATAAGAATTTCTAGATGTTATTAGTTAATAATTGGTTTGGCTTTTTTTCCTATGGATGCAATTTAATTAATTATCTTAAAATTTTCAATCTTATAAACCTTCTCTTAAAATAGCCACATCATTTGATTTAATGGTCAAGTTATTTTGATTTGATTGTTTAATTATTCAATCTAGTTTATACGAATAAAAACAGCCATCATGCAACCTTAAATATTTCAATTTTTCTGTGTCACTATTTTTTACTACTAGTGTCTTTGTTTTCTCATAAATTTCTTTTTTTCTGATTTTTATTTTATATGTCTACTAAATTACATTAAAAATATCTCAGTGCTTAAAATTGAAAAAAATTTAAGAAGAAGACACTAATTTGAACTATTAACTCTAAAACACATAGTAAGATCTAAGTATCTTTTTTCTGGAAATGTGTATTTGAAAAATAAAGTTGTCTCTCATATCTCAGTGTAAATATCCCTCATTCCTTTCCATTTGCTGATAATTTATTCTCAATCTGGGTTTATATAGAGCTATCAGTTAACATGCTTCTAAGACACATCAGAAAATTTTACTGATTCACATCAGATAAGTGGTTGAAGAAAAAAATAATACAATTCAGCAATGTTTTGAAGTAGGAATTCATGTCATTTGAGCAGGTAGGATGCTCTTCTCCATGTTTAGATTTAGAAGTGAGAAAAGAAAGCAGTCAACCCAAGTGGCTAGTGAAGGTGTATAAGGACGCTTCACCCATAGTATTCACTAGCAATTGGCAAGCTTGGTTATGACTGTATTTATTCAAAAGTGAGTAAATACATACATGAAATGGGAAGGGGGCAGAGATGACTACATGTGTAACTACACTAAAATCTGAAAAACACCTATTGAGTGCTTATGTTCTAAACAATATGTAATATATTTTATATTACTCAATTTATGTGATCCTATGAAGAAGATATATACATATTATTAGTCACACTTTAAAGATACAACTCTGAAATTCAGGGAGGTTAAATTGCTTCCCCAAAGTCAAAAAGCTGATAAGAGGCAAGGGTAACATTTGTTTGAAGTCTGTCTGGCTCATGCTCTTAATCACTGTTCAAATGCATTGAAGATTGAGAGTATCTCTAGAATAATTTTTGAACAAGAAAAGTAATACTAATTTATAAACATCCTCCTGAGATTTTTTTAAAAATATGAAACATATAGTGTATTTTTTTCTCTGAACAGGGATTCAAGAAAATGAAAGAGATTAGTATGGAGACAGATATGCCAAAGAAATTCAAATGTAGTAAGATAATTAAAATCTCTATTGCAAATAATAAAGAGCTGGATATAAGTTATATAAAATGAAATTGAATATGTTGATTCAATTTTATGTTCTATCTAAAAGTGTCCCCAGTTCTGATATTAAGCCTGATTGTAGCCATTTTTCTTAGATTCAACTTAATTTCCTTCTTGTCTACCTCAGATTAAATTTCATTTAATTATATCAGGGTTTTATAACCTTGGTACATTGACATTTTGGGTCGGTTAATTCTTTAGGTATGGGGCCATATCCTGACCTCTATCCACTAGGTGCCAGAAACATTGCCCTTCTCATTCCACAGTTGTGACAAACAAAAATATCTCCAGAATTGTCGTACGTCTCTTGGGAGACCACTGTATTAGTTCAACAATGAGAACTTTATCATTCCTTCATTTTGATTTACTTTGAGTGAATGAAAAAAAATTATGGAATCAAACTTTATTACTCTTTCATAAACATTCATAATAAAGATAGAGAAAACTAAAGAAAATTTACTTTGAACACAATCAACAATTCCATTGCACATTCTGTGGGTTGCACAGCTTTCCTATTCCAACTGTTTCCTGTACATCTCCTAAAATTCAAGTAACTAAAGAATAGAGAAACAGAAAAATTTTGAATGAGCTAATAGAGTAGGGCATAACAAGCAAGCTAATTTACAAAGTGTATTATAAACAACGGTACTAAAAAGATTTCCTCACATGTACATATTCAAAAACATTTATTTCATTGAGATTTGGTAAGTGTAGAAGATAACACACAGCGGCAATTCTAAAAGTAGCAACAGAATGACTAATTATATAAGTACGCCTTTCTATGGAGTTATAATGATATTTTACACATTTTTGTTTTATAGAAAGACAGATATACCTGGAACAATGTGACATAATGAGCAATATTCTCTATGCCTAAATTGCCTTATTCTTTTTATTAGTTTTACTATTACTTCTATAGTGAGTTGCTCCAGAACGCAGGGTATTTCAGATAGTAAACATATAACAAACCTCTCACATCTTCTATCCCCTTCACTATGTTAAACATTTCATTAGGTCACATTTTAGTAGATTCATCTCTTCCTCGGATTTCTCTTGAAGAGTGATGAGTTTAACAAAAGCTTTGCAAATGGCTTTGAGGACTTGCATTTTTGTTGTCTCTTCTATGTTTCTTTTCTTTACATTTTTTTATACTTTTTACCTTGGAGTAGGGATTTTCATTTTGGAACCCCTAATTCAAAAAATAAACTTAGAAATTTTAAGAAAACACGGAGAAACCCTGAGTCTTCTTAAAGCAAACAGAGAGAAAAAAAAAATACTAACTAGAATTATTTTTTGCATTTTTTCTGAATATTCAAAGCAATGGTTTTAAAAGAATATGTACCATTTACTACGATATGTGCATAAATAACCCGCTTACTAAGCCTCCTGGGTCTATTAGCACAGGAAGCAAAAAAACATTTTAGAGGTATATCATAGACTAACTCTGAAGCATACATTTATTGGAATTAGATTTATTCTAGATATGACTGGAAGCAAATTGTCATGATTATTCCTAATGTTTGCAAAATATTACAATTTCTTATTAAAATGTCCAAAGATTTACATAATTTTTCACATATTCACATTTACAAATCATAATCAGAAAGGAGTTATTTCCTATTAGTACTGAAAATTTCCACCTCTATTCTGAAAGAGGTCATTCTCAGCAGATCACTAATATTTCACTGTCTTTGAATGAATCTCTTCTTTACATATTAACTTAATGTATTTTGCAGTGAAAAATCGAAAGCAATCTCATGTTTCTATAAAATCACAGTGAAAATAGCACAGCATACCTAAGGCTGTATGTGGGATGGGGTGGGAAGAAGAGGTAAGAGAGAGAGAAGAGACAGAGCCAGAGAGAAAGAGAGAGAGAGAGAGGAACCCCATTGACTTTACTATTAGGTGGAATTTTTAAAAAGCCACATTGAAGCAAGTAGACCTTTCTAGTTGTCACTCAATACGTATATCCAGAATCTATGATGAACAGACTTTTGTGATGAGCATCAGGGATCTATAATAAAAGGAATAACTACCTTTTGACTGAGAAAAGGAATAATTTCAGACCTGAGCTAATATCCTGAAGCTGCTTTACTGTAGTCCCAGGGATTTGTTCATTTAACCAGATCTTTCTAGACTTGAAGAGTCAAACTACTCAGGGAACAGCTCATCTTTATCCGAAGAATCTCTATGTGATAAAAGCTACCGTATATTCAGAGCTTACCACACGTACTCAGTGTTGCATGCACTCTTTATAACAACCCAGTAAATTAGGGATAAATATGTTCATTTCATAGATAAGGACCTGAAGTTTAGAGAATATAATAACCTGCCTAAGATTACTTAACTTGTAAGTAATAGATGTGGAACACTAAGCCACGTTCTTCTGACTCCAAAATTTGTGCAGTTAAGAAAAAAGCTACAAAAATATTTAGAAAAAAAATGTCAGGAACTGTTCAGGATATTTCTCAAAGATCTTTTTGTTTATATATAGCTTTGGGCATTGGTACAAGAAAATAACAAAAACAACAACAGAAATTATACCTAAAATCTACTATGTGCCAGACTTTTCTAGGTAATTTGTGTGCATAAATTTATTTAATTCTCACAAGCACATTTTTTGTCTATTATCTTTTTTTAAATAAATTTATTTATTTAAATTAGTTTCAAATATACAGTACATTGGTTAGACATCTATATTGTTCATAAAACAATCTCCCTAATGCTTTCTCCCTCCCCTGGCCCTCCAGTTAGCAATCGTATTAATGCTAACTGCTTTCCCTCTGTCGTACTCCCTATCCCCGTGCCCAGCTATCAACTACTAATTTGTACTTCTTTAACCCTTCACCCCATTCTCCCAGAACCCCAACGCCCCTCTCCCTTGTCCGTCACCAAATTGTCCACTATATTTGTGAGTCTGTTTTTGATTAGTTTGTTCTTTTTGTTCCTTAGATACCGTATATAAGTGAAATCGTATGGTATTTATCTTTCTCTGTCTAACTTATTTCACTCAGCATAATAATCTCTAGGTTCATCTATGTCATTGCAAATGGTAGGATTTCATTTTTTTTTTAAAGACTGCATAATATTCTATTGTATATATGAACCGTAATTTCTTTATCCAATTGTCTGTTGATGGGTATTTAGGTTGCTTCCATATCTTGGTTATTATAAATTGTGCTGCCATAAATATTGGAGTGCATAGCTCTTTATGAATTATTGTTTTGGTTTTCTTTGGATCGCTAGCACATCTTGTGAGTCTTATTATGAGGCCCATTTTAAAGAAGAAGAAAATTAAAAAGGAAAATATGATACTCAAATAGAAAGAATTTTTAACCTTAAAATAGAAGCCAAATTTTGCATTGATATAATTAGGTTTCTATGAGTATGATTTGGCTAAAATACATCATGAAACAAAACATAAGTATATTGCCAGTAGATAAAGTATCATTTAGAGCCAATAGAGAAACAGTCTTTCTCTACCGACTTCTTGAGAAGAAATTAACCCAATGAAATATAAGAGGGAGTTTCCACTCCAGTTGTGATATGATAGCTGGAGGGGACCAGCAATATGAATAGGTTATCTTTGATGGGTAGAAGATGTAAATGGGAGGAGAAGAAGAGGAAAATGGAAAGACCTGGGCTCTGTTTTTGTGTTTTTACTTCCATTTGTCTTGTGAAGTTCGTGCTCGATGATGCAGATCTACAATTCTGTCTTTGAGACAAGAGAGGTAAAGATCTGAGCAGCTTGAGGGGTCTAGGACCCTAGGTTGCAATGACCTCGAAGAGATAATGGTATGACCATAAGGATTTGACCCTAATATCAAAGAACAAAGCATGGCCAGGATTGAGTCATTGAAGTCATTTCTAATCTTTTATTTTTCCAGGTAACCAGATTACATGTCAAGTATTAAAAAGTACCGAATATTTGAACAATGTGAATGGATTAGCAGATATAGATATAAATCACAGAAGTTATTCCAGAAATCATTCTATAATGGAATATAATTGTCAGAACTAAAACTAGATAAAAAGGACAGATATTGTTTAATCCCATTATTTTGAAAGAATAAGTAAATATTGGGGGGCTCAGGCACTAATCATCAAGGCAGCCCCAGAATTGTTTTCTTCTTCTTTTAATAAGAATCTAAGAGTCATCACTAGTTAGTAAAAAAGTAACTAGATTTATCACTAGTTAGCATAATAACTAGATAAGTTCTAATTTATAAGCCAGTTCATGGTAATAGAGTTAAAAAAAAAAAAAAGGCCAGTAGCAAAAGAGAGAGAAGAAACACACAGAGATGAATTTCAGAGTACATAGAACAAGGCAGATGGTTAAAAAAAAAAAAAAAAGCTCAGAAATGTGAATTATTTTCAGCACCTTTAGTCTGGGCCTCTCTTCCAAGAAAGATTTATCCAAAGGCTTCAGGGGCCCTTCTGGCCACAAGTAACCCTGGGGCCACCCACAGGCAGTAGGTATTATAAAATTAGGCAGAGATCAAACATCTCTGCAAGAGAATCAAAGCTCAACTATATCATACTTAAAAATGCCCCTTTTATCCCCTCTGACTTCCCGGACTCTAGGTCTCACTTCATACCACAACTGATTTCAGCATTCGGTCTGCCTAGGGCAACGGTGCCTGCTCTCCTTTGAGTCCAGCATCAACCTCCAGAATTTGATGTTTACTTCTTTCCTTCCTCCCATCCTTTCTTTCTATGTCATAAAAAATGATTTCCAAGGGAAAAAATGAGTGTACCTAGGGTTGTTGTGAGGATTAATCAAGATAAAATTCAATGCTTAGCACAGGGTACACATTTTGGAACATTTACCATCATAATGATTATCATTACAGTTAGCCAATCAAATGAGAACTGAAATTTAGCCCCACCTACCACCTTAC
>NW_006441955.1:25778033-25837127 GCF_000325575.1 Pteropus alecto | reverse complement strand
TGAGGGGAAGATGTTTGATAGGAAGGAAAGATATCCACTTCCTCATATGAGAAAGCACCTCTATCACTGAGACAGTATTTTGTCTGTTCACGACCTTTTTTGGCCATACGCCCATAGGTTTTTAACATAGTGTCTGTGAATACAAGAAACAATCCCAGCATGCCTCACCTGGCAGAACTGGTAATTAAGAACACCTGGCTCAGGTAGAGGGAGGCTATATGTGCAGGTGATTCCAGCAGGCAGTCCCTGATGTTGGTAACATCAAGTTGGGCATAATCGAATTATTCCTAAAGCTGTTCCTGTAATATGCCCAATCTTCCCTCCCACTACATGTTGCCTTGTATTCCAACTGCTATGTTCCTCTGAATTTTTTATTTCAACTGCATAAGGCTGGTACAAGGAGACTTCTCACTTGGCAAAATTCCTTGTTACAGGGCTGACACCTGAGACACAAGATATCATGTTTCTTTTCGCTCTGCCTCAGAGATCCCTACAGGATTTTGGCATATGAGCCCACTCCTAAAACTGCTAGCAATTCTTTTGCTTGTCCTGAATACAGTTAACCCAACTCTGCTTCATTTCCCTCTTGGACTCAAGACTCTATTTCATCACATGCTATTTAAAAATTTAAAATATTACCTTTTAGTAATATCTGCAATACCATACAAAACAATTGAGGATGAATAATTCAATTAATAGACAAATCAGAAAAAGGTACTAATCACACAAAAGGGTCTGGAAAAAAAAAAAAGAGTAAACAGTATAAATGATTTAGACATAAGATAAAAAAGAAATTGTATTGTGGTTACTGTGAAATTTATAATTGCATAAGAGTATAATTACCGAGAAATTCAATTTTTCATTGGTGGAGATATTGGTACTTAGCAATGTTACTTAAAAAGAAAGAAACATAAATCTATAAAATTAAAAAAAATATGAGAAGAAGGAGATAAATTTTTTATTATTTAAGCTTTGTGAAATTCTAAGAGTGAAGCAAAAAGGGTGACCTTCGACTAGCCTCTTTGGCTGACTGAGGAGTTTTTAAGTGTGAAAATACCTTCTGCATTTCTTTCCAAATGCTTTTATATCGAGAATAAGGTGTCTCTGAGCGGAGAAAGAATTTAAAGTCTCAGGTCTCTGATAGAGAAAGCTTTCTCCTATCTTGAGAGCTTAACCCTAGGTGTAGGATGTTATAACCCTGGACCTCATAAAACAAGCACTAAATACAGTGCTGGCTGGATTTGGACAGACCCACATCCCTCCCCATCCAAGGATTTAGTTTAAAATGGAGTCCAAATTATATCTTTAGCAATTGTAGAGAATAGAAGTGAGAAAGGCTATTTGACCTGATTCTTTGAATGAGATAGAAACAAATCTGTTCTTTTAAACTGCATTAACTTTTGTCAAGTACTCAGAATCCGTTTAATAAATTGTTTCTTTCTAGTGACCAGGAAGAGTTAAGTTAGCTCTAAATGGCAAGCAATTCTCAACCTCCTGGGCAGCAATATGTGAGACAAAATATTAAGAGAAATATGAAGTACAGCAGTTAATAGAGGAGGGAGGTGATCATCCAAACTTCCAGTGATAAATACCACCTTATGAATGTAATTATTAAAATAATAATAGACACACAGGTGATCACACAAAGGGACCTGGAATCATAAAGCAAGTGTGAGTGTAATTATTGAAAATAAAATTAAATAGTGAAAAGAAATATAAAAAATCTACAGGTACATTTCCATTACAGTACAATAGAATTTATACACACTCATTTCTTTGATCTCTTTTGGGGTGCCCATTTCACTCCTTTGAAATGTTTTAGAAGTCAAAGGAGACCTGGAGACTAAGCTGTGCTAAGAGGGATAGAGAAAAATGGTTATTGATGGTCATCTCTGTGGACACTGTAATGGCCTGCTGAAATGTGAAAGAGTTAAAGAATAATTAAAACCTGAAACTGGACAAAGGAAGTCTATAACTTAGGCCTAGTTTCTGGAACCCCTAACCACATTCTGTTAATCATGAAACTTGTAACAATGAGCTCATACGCTAACTGCCAATTTTAGCCTGTGTAACCCTGCTTGCTTGCGTGGCATGAAAAATAATCAATTGTATATAAGCTGAAAATTACTGTTTGGCCATCGCCCATGGGAACACTGGCTATTGTCCATGGGAACATAGGCAATCACCCATAGGAACATAACATTCTAACAACAAGCTTTCTGCTTCTGTACTTCCCGCTTGCACACCTGACCGTGGGTTGACAGGTAATGAATAGGAGAAAGATGGACCTTTGTGTTTAAGACAGAATGAGGAATGGGATTTGGGGCTTAAAAACCTTGTATCTTGGCATTTCGCGGCTGCTCCTTTGCAAGGACAGCCGCCTGCTAATAAACTGTCTCCTGGTTAAGAGCACTCAAGTTGGGTCTGGTTATTCTAGACACAACAGACACGACCTAGACATTGCTTCTTTCCCTTTGGTGATCTTATTGCTTCTCCTATATCTGAAATGATTAGCTGTGATGATATCTAATTATACCTTGATTGTATCAAGTCCTTTCTACAAAGTTATCTCTTTAATATAAAATAAAAATTAAACTAAGCCTTTGTCAAAAGCAATCTGTAAAATAGCGATAAATTATTTTATAATATATCTTCTTATTATATAATATGTAAACCTAATTAAAGAGAGTAATCATTACTGTATTTAGTTAAGTTAGGCTTTTATGTTGTCATCTATATCTCAAGATTTTTATTAATAATACTAACAATTTAATATTGTTACTATAACATACTTATGCATTAAAAATATTTATTGAGGCACTTTATTTCAAGGATTTTACATAGTATTGAATACATATCTGTATTTTTAACTGTATTATTAATGCACGTTTTTCACAGATGAGACCAATGAAATGCTATTGAACACCCACTGTCTAGTTTCTGGCATAGAGTAAATGTTCAATAATTAAATCTTTTTTATAGGACATTTACTAATAATTGATCTTTCTTTTATTACCTTATAGTACATAACGTGGTTTCCTTATATTAGTCAATTCTATACAGTTCTTTACTATTCTAAAGTTTGGATAGTCCTTGAGGGCAAGTGCCACTTGTATCATTCAAAAGAATCTTTCAAAGCATCAGAAAGATAGTCATGCACAGGCTAAGTTTAATAAATGATACTTGAATTGAGTAAAGGATGCATCAAACAAATTTTAAATGTCTGGAGTTTTAGCATCATTAGTCATCATAGTACAAGAAAAAGATCGGCTGGCCCAATATTAACTAATTGATTAATTAGATGATACTTGAAAAACCTCAAGAGGCATGGATGTAAAATGATTTGAACAATTATTTAATATAGTACAAAAGCATGATTTTCTTTCTGTCTAAAATTTGTCAACAAAAATATAACTCCTTATCTTTTGAAGTTTTATTTCTTAGAAATGTCATTTCTGATCTCTTTTTAAAATTTAGCTTTATTTAATTTTATTTAATATATTTTAAGTACTACTCATATTGTCATAAACATGGAACTCTATATCAGTGTTTGATTTGAAGAATTCAGGAAATTATTATTAATATTACTGCTATTGCTATTATTTTCATTTTGCTGAACATGAACAAGTTAATATCATGCATTTCTACACAAGTAGTTATAAATAAGTTCATTCTAAAACTGAAGAAATTAAAAAAGCTCCACTAAGGGTTGGTTGGATTAGGTATTTTGTTTGTCTTTATAGGATGATCTGAAGGTGTTAATTATTATATCTGTATGTTAACCTATAGATCCATTCATTCCATTTACTATGCCTTTAACGAGATTTTTTGGACCACTTTATTTTCTGAAGTGAACCACGAAATATTTGATTTGTTCTGCACTGGTTCTGTGAACTGTCACCATGTTGTATGGGAATATTAGTAAAGTATTCCACTGTGGTGCTATTCTGAGTTCTCTGGTAAATACTGTGGATTATTTAAGCAGTTTTTATATATTAAACAGATTTATATATTTTATGTGTCTATACATATTTATATGTTTTTAAAAGGATCATTTCATTTGTTTATACAGTTCAAATTTATTGGGAAATATAAATTTATGAATGTTTTAAACCATGGTGTAGATTATATGAATACTCATTTAGTTATTTAGCCCCAAGCCTTTGGAAATTTCTTTGTCCCCAGTGATTGTACATTTTATTTATGATAAATACTTTGAAAATTTTAAATTTGTAGATATTCTCTTATCAAATAGCAATAACAATGATTACTTATGATAATTAATATTTAATTTTTAGAAATCATTTGGAAACTGTCAAAAAAAAGCATATAGAATAATGATAAAATAATTTCCAATCAGAAATAATTTGAAGCTACTGGAAGACAGGGATTTTTAAGATGTTATGTCTATTCTTTGATTCATAAGGCCAATGCTGTGTTTCATTCATTCACATTACTATTTATTGTGTGCCAACTTTGGTGCAGGTAACTGTGCTGGAAAAATTGGGGATGCAAAAATGAAAAAGATATCTACCATCTCTACTTATTTACATATAAATATCATTAAAATTGCCTATTAATGTGATTCACATCACTATAACATTATAACTCATGTTATGACACTTATAAAAACTCTATTATTTGAAGATATTTTATTATGACCTGGTGAGGTCTAGAGGAATGTACTATTCCAGTTACCATTTTATTCTTTTCTTCTCCATTGCCAAAAATTTAAATGTTTCCATTGCTCATTATTTTCATTGCCTCACCTCCCATTCACAAATCAACATATTATTATTTGAATATTCCATTTAGTACTTTATCAAAACAACTTTACCTAAAGTTTCCAGGAACTTCTAGGTTACTAAACCCAATGAACATTTACCACCTCACATCTTCCTTAACCTATCAACAGCCTTTGATACTGTATGTGCTTAGATATAATCATCTCCTAGAATTATAGCATGTACTTCCTTTATCATTTTTTTCTGAGTTCTGAAATAAAGAATATGTGATTATAATTAGAAATATCCAAAATATATGTACAAAAATAATTAGTTAAGGAATAATGAGGAGAGAATTTATTGAGTGTATATCTGAAAGGGTCACTTGGTGGGTCCTAGACGCCATCCTACATCTTATGCAGCTTAAGAAGTATCTTAATTTTTTTTTTAATTATCTTAAATCTGGTGATCTAGCCTCCTAGGAAGCTAACAAAAAGGTTCAAGAAATTAGTCTAGATGGGCATGTAGGTTTGTGTTTCTTCATTTTTAAGATAATCTAATGCATCATGTGAACCTAAATAGATTTTTTGCAGGATGTAAACATATTATTCTATAAATTTATACGTATTCATGTAAAATGTGCTAATTCAAAGTCATTTAATGGCAATGAGTTTTTTTTAATTGGCTATCTTTATGAAAAACTTAGATTATCTAAAATCGTACTACTCAGTTCCCATTATCTTGATGAGAAAATCTTGAATATTGAGATATAAACCATTTCATAAAAGGATGAGAGCAGAATATTTTAAAATTCTCAGGATACTATTGGTTCTGGCTGATTTAGTGTTTAAAGCCGACCTGATGCCTAAAAGTGTAATCATTTATTTGGGATTATTTTTGGAAATGTCAATCGAATCTTTTTTCTTTTACTGGCTGCTACCTCTACTTTTTAAAATTGCAAAATAAATGCAGACACAGAAATATACAAAATTAAATATGTGGCTTAATGAATCATTATTATACCTTTTCTTCCACTGCCAGATCAAGAAATGGAAGTTTGCCACTCAATCCAGAAGTCCTCTGCAAGTGTGCGGTTCCAAACTCAGCCTGCCTTAATCTTCCCTTTCTGTAAGTAACCGCTATAGCTAAACTTTCTAGTAATCACTTCCTTGCATTATTTTATAGCTTTATTACTCTGTCTTGTTTAAACACAATATCTTAGTCTTGCTCATTTAAAAGATAATTTAACGTGTGTTATGTCTGTTTCAATATCCAAATTTCCTCTTCCTCTCTTGCTTTTGTGTATAACAGCAAGCTAACCATTTACCTCGTTACCCCTTGATGTTCCCAAGCCTTTGACATTCTGAATTTTACTGATTGAGTATTCTTTGTACTTTCACCATGTTTCTCTGACCTCATCATTTCCTGCTAATTGGCAGCTGAATCCAGAGGCTTGATAAGACTCCGGTTCTAACACTTTGACATGAATCTAGATGGCATTGTGTTCTTTCAACAGGAAGTGTATAATGATTATACCTTTCTCTGTGATGGTTAATGTCTAGATCCATTAGTTTACTTGGGACTGCAAAAAAGTGATATTTTAATTCTATAAATTCTTTTTTCATTTATTATTTCATTTATTCATTCATTTATGGCATCTTTTAAGAAGCTAAAGTTACTTTTAGTGCAAAAGGGTGTTTTAAGATCACGATCGACATTAAGGGTGTTCATTGTTACTCGGATGATCATTTTTCATTTAGTGCTTACAGTCAGTGACTACATTTTAATAATAATTATACAAATAAACCAGAAATAAACAACTTTCCAAAAGGCAAAGAGCTATAGTTTTCTAAGGCTGAATTCTTAGAAAATCTGATCCATAGTTTATATTCTTAGCAAATGTAATATGCTTTTCAAAAAGAATAATAAAATAAAATGATAAACCTCTGAATCCAAAATAATGAAAAAGACAACTGGTCAAAATAAGGTACTAGTAGAAGTGTGAAGTACTGCAAAAAAAAAAAAAATCTATGGAAACAGATCTTATTGGCATGAAAGAGCATTAAAGCATTGAGCATAGGAAGAGTGCAAATGAGGAAGAGAGTAAATACCAAGTAAGCTCACTTTTTACTTTCACTAGAGACAGGCCTGGTTCCTATCCTATGAGATCTTGTAACTAAAATAGAGGGCCAGTCAAAACTTTAACACATAAAACAATGAAATATACTGAAGATATAAATTATAATAGTCAACTTTTCAGAAATAGTTGTACTGACTCTGAGAGTCACCATGTCCTGTGCTATACAGGAGAGATAATTCATTTGGCATATTTCCTTCCCTCAGAAATGTTTCAATTTAGTAAGAAAGATAAGATGTGTTCATGAATAATTTAAGATAATAAATAATAACCATTTATTTGTACATAGAATAAAAGCTTTAGGAGTTTGGAAGAAGGACACAAAGTACAAGTGACCAGGGTAGTAATGAACATGTAAATCGGAGCTCAGAGGTGAAGTGAGACCTTAAAAGAGAATGGGAACTGGAAGGAGAGATATAAAAAGAACAAGGTGGTAAACATGAGATGAGAGTGATGAGTAGATGTCCTTGGGACAAAAAAGAGCCTGTAGGACTTGCTATGTATTTTAAATAATTTATCCCTATTTCACAGATCAGGAAACAGAAGATTTTTAAAGGACAGGGAAAAATGATAAAGGCCACTACTTACATTTAGTAGTGGAGAAGTCTGAGGGGGTAAGGGTGAAAAAAGACAAAATGTTTAGTAGGAAACCTTGGAAAATAGCTTCAAGAGGCTGGCATGGTGGATAGTCATAGGGTGCAGAGGCACTCCAGAGGGTATACCTAAGAGATGGGTAGATTGCAACTATTTACATGTTCATAGGAATTGTGAAAAACAATGACCTAGATTTCCAGACACTCACAATGACCTATGTTGGTCCTTAATCTTTCTCATAGTACAAGGTTTACGAAGTGTCTTTTAGCGAATTGTTCTTTACTAATCATCTCTTACTGATCATATTCGAGGACCAATTGGCCTGTGGTTACTCTTGGAGGTGTATTAATCAGGACTGGCATCAGATAAGATGGTTTGACAGTTCTGAATCTCAGAAGTTGCCTTGGTAATAGAGACATAAAGATCCATTTTAATGCTAATAAGCACAATCCTGCTGTCACAAATCTCAGAAAAATTATAAAAGAAAAGACTCAGGTTACTGAAAGAATGAACTATATCAGATACGAGGTAGGTAACCCTATGCTCCATTTTAATATCATTTTGCACAGGAAACAATTCTATAAGATGGGAGAGTCATAATGGTGCTTTCAAGGGAAAGCAACAAAGGGAAAGAATGATCGTTGTTCTGTTATTTCAGCTAGAAATTTAATATATTTTGACTATAGGTGCTGGCCACAGAAAATATGCCTTCACTCTCTAATCTAACAAATTGTTTAGTCTCTGAAAAGTTGAAATACATCACTTTTCAAGAAGATATTTTAAACTTTATATGTATTTATATAGATTTTTGTAAGTTCACCTTATGTATTTGCTGGAATGCATAAATAGATATACATTTTATAGTCTTTAAACACAAATTAAAGCAAGTGTAGAAAATATTCAGAACCTTAACATTAGTTTTATGTTCAATAACTGACCAAAAAACTAAAATGTCAATCATGTTTTCTAGCTGTACACTATAATTCCAATCAAAATAAATTGCTGTTTCACAATTTGATTTTAGAGGACTGCTAGATCAATGTTATTGACTTAAGAGATTCATTTATTATTTACTTTAAACTTTGTTTATTACCCAAGTTTCATATAGAGACTAATTATTTAGATGGGAAACTGCAACTGTCTAAATTAATATTAGGAAAATTGAGCATTTATGCTGAGGCAGCAAAATTGGACTTTGTCAGTAAGCCAACCTGAGGTGGTTGTATGCTGGAAAATTGGCCATTAAAGGGAAAGAACATATAATCATTATTTTCCACTGGAGCCTAATGAATTAAATACACATAATAAAGGCTGCATTGTCTCTTAAGTTCGACATTCCCTATTTGCAGAAAATGGATTCATGAATGGCAGCTGTCAGAGGGTTCTATTTGTATAGTCCTGAAGAAATGGTATTTTTTTTTTCTTTTTTGTGGGATCACCTTTGACTAAAGCAGAGGATTCTATGACCACAGCCAGTGGGAACTCAACAAAACTGAAGCTTTAAAACAGCTAGGTTAACAAAGACTCTGGACAAAAGAAGTCATATTAAGAACAAGCTCTCTTTTCATTCATGAAAGCAGCTCTCATTATTGCTAAAGGAAAATCAACAGAGGATTGATACCCATCCCTTTGAAAATTAGCTTCGAGGGCTGATGGGTCACATAAGAATAATCACTCAAAACTTTTTGACAGCAGCTCTCATTAGTAAAATCTTTTCCTATTATTATGCTGACATTTACAAATTCATTTGATGACTCCAAAAAAAATCTTCCAGATAATTTTTTTTTTAACTTTCTATTCAAGGCATGGGAAGAGATATGAGCTCTGGAGTCCTGAGATAGCATGTGGTAGAGATTCAGTGGAGCTGGCTAATAAATTTAGTAAATTTGAACCCATTCTTTCACTCTATGTGAAAATATATATTTTGGTTGTATTTTATATGCCACATACTATATTAGATATTAGCTATAGTATATGTTAAACATACATAATATCATTATATCCCTGTACTCATGGTTTCAAAAGAATCAAATGTATACATGTTTCTTAGTGAATATTTGACTGTATTTTTGTGACTCTTATAGATTGTATATGTCTAGATTTTTCTAGAATGTAATAAAAGTCATGTAATTGAGAAAAAATAAAGTATAAAATATTATGAATTATAGAATCTGAAAAGCAAACACTAAATATAAAATACCCAAGTAATTACAATAAGTGAAAGGTGGCATAAAAAGTTTAAATGTTGCTTATGATTAAGAATATAATAATTAAGACCAAAGTTAAAAATCAAGATGTATGGTGTTATAAAATGCTTCCTCTTTTTTCTTCCTCTATCCCTCTTTCTTTTTTTTCCCTATCTTCTTCTTTTGTTTTTACTAAATTTTCTGCAACTTGGTTTTATTCACATATGTAATTTCTTAATTGTTTCTTTTGGTTTGTAGAAAAAAATTAAAAATAACAGAACTTTGAATAAATGCCATATAATTTTGTCAAAATATTCTAGAGAGATATAATGTAATTTATATATATTTATAAAGATGTTATTTCTTTATATCATAAAAATATTTTAAATAAGTTAATTTGAAGATAAAACTATCATTAACTCTCTTCTTATCCATTAGATACACCTAATTTCACACCAAATATATTGATATGCATAGCCAATGGAACAACTGGATTGGAGACAGATGAGCTATATATTTTCTACAAACATTTAAACTATGTTCTTTCTCTCAGGAGGTTTGTAGTCTTTGCCAATAATTGCATCAAAGGGCTGCTCCAACATAATGTATACTCCACCTGTTTCTCACAATTCAGTTTTCTTTCTTATTCATTCTCTGGTTGCTCTTACTACCCCAGCTGACCCTAAATTCTCTTTTCTGTACATACAAAAATTATTAGTATGGGGAAAAAGAAATACATATATTTATTATAAAGTTAAATTTTTTCTCAAATTGAGATTCTTAAAACCAGGCAAATTATATTATTATGTAATCTATTTTCTTTCTAAGACACTCAAACCTATTAGAATTTAACTTATTCATTTTTAAAGATGTTTTTGAATGAATTTCTTACCATTTTAAAGAAACACATTCTATTTTTGGTAAATTCCTCCTTTTTTTCTAATGAGCATGTAATTTCCTCTAGGGATGAACTGTAAAATCAACAAGGGCAGAAAAATTTCTGGGTTCTATTTAGTGGAAAGTTCTAGTTCCACAGACTAAGACAAAAACATCTCTTGTTGGTCTTTCCTGCATGGCTACTAGCAGCTGGGAGGTTAAGTAAAACACAGAAATACTATCTCAACCTCAGATTACTGTGTTAGAGGAAGATCTGACATAATTCAACAGAATTTTGCAAAGCCTTGTCAATTTGTTTTACTAATCTATCCCAAATCTAAAGAGCGCTCTGAAAAAATTAACATGTATTATAAACAGATACAGTGAAACAAGAGGGTTACCTTCATCTGAAATATATTTTGAAGATACACTATGTACAAGGAATGGTATTGGGTACAGAATCCACATTAAGCAAAATACAAACAACAAATTCAATCTTTATCTTTCATTTCACATACAGACATACCAACTCAAATGTTTAAAAAATCTAGGCATATATAAAAATTTCCCTGTGAACATGAGGCAATGAGTGCTGTAGTTTGGGGCAGAGAAAGTAAGAGCAGGGTATTGGTTTTCTATTCCAGGTGATCCTTAAAGAATAATTCGTTGAAATCTTAATTGGATTATGCATTGCTCTGTAGCTTAATAATTGCACCATTAAAAGTATAAAGTTTTTACTTTTAATAGATGTTTTAACAAATTGATTAGTGATTGAGAAAATATTAAAAAGCTTCAGAAAAATTAAAGGATCATTAATAATTTTTTGCACGTCAGATGTTTAAAATGGATTTCCAAGATTTTACAACAGATTTTTAACTGTCTATATTAGGCTTTTAAAAATAGGGCAAATTGGGGGAAAAAATAGTTCTTTCCAGTAGTTTTTAGGTCAATAAAATGTAGAATTCAACTAAATGGGCTATGGTGTTCTTCCAACAGAAAATAATAGATTCTTTGTTGGTTGAATGTTAACAAATAGCATATCTAATTACTTTTTGCTTTTTTTTTTGAAATTTTCATGAAGAATTCTAGTAAATAATTATGTCAGAAAGAATTTGGAAGGCAATTTGATTGTTATTGACCAAAGTATTTGATATTCATTCCCTACAAATATTCTACAGTAGTAATTAAAAAGGCATCAGCTATAAAGACAAATCCACAATTTTGAAATAAATCCAAAAGCATGCATTTTTCTGAGTAGCAGTAATGACTTCAGTGAAGGACATTTCCTGGGGATTACTGACTGCTACAGCTTTATTGGATTCAGCTTTTGCAAAAACCTCTGATTTTCCCAAGTAGTCATTATAACCCTGAAATTTCCTTCTATGTTCATTATTTTTATTTAATTAGCTTTCTAATTGGGGGGAAAAAATCACAAACAGTAAAGATGTAATAATATACAATACAGAGTTAATTTTTCACTTCGTGTTATTTTTTCTTAAAGTTGACAAATAATACACACTAGAAATTTCTTTCCTAATAATTCTAGAACATAGGAAAGGAAACTAATATCCTTTTGAAACTGACGTGATAGTATTTAAAGGAGAGAAACTTCAAGTTGATATTTTATATTTTATAGTGGTCAAATCTTATTTAAAGCATTTAGGCTCCGTATATACTAAAAAAAAAAAAAAAAAGTAATGATGTCCCATACAATTCAAAATAGAAAGATAGCCATGGATAGATAACTGAAGTTACCACTCAAATTTAGGAGAAACTTTCACTATACTCCAGAGAAGGAATTCTAATTAGCAGCTGATGTTATTTTGATAATGATGGGTACAGGAGACAGAGGTTGTCACAGAGATTATCATTGGTAGAAATACATATTTGAGTCATAACATAGGTCTGGTAACTGTTGCTGCTCCTGCTACCTTGTCTTCTGCTGCTGTCTTGGCTTGCTGCGTGATTAATATCGAGAAAGTATACTTTTGAGCCGAAGGCCAGACAGAGCAAGCTTCTCCCAAGGGTTTTGTACCTGAGTCTATAGCCTCGAGTGTTGCAGCTGCAAACATAACAGCTAACTCCCGAGCCTACCAACCTGAGGGCTGCAGCTGAGGCTGCTCCTGTACCAGAAGTCAGCACTAGATTTCTGGCCTGTTGATCACTGTTCATTTTGGCACTGTTGTTGAAAGAGCCTGTGAGAAAGTATAATGACTAGTCATCTCTTTTGCTGACAGAAGTCTTATTTCATCTTAAAATGGTAATACTCATTTTCTAACACTTTTTATCATTCCAAATGTGGAGTAAGAGGAAAGAGCAAAAAGTCTTTTGTTAATGCTCTTTCATCAAAATTTGTTTCTACCAAATTAACTTTATAAAATTTGTGAAGCCTTTGATTATACTCAGAATGTTCATTTTTAATCAGTATTTTCCATAAAATAAAAGCATGTTGTTTTGAACTGACAAAATATTATTTTTTTAAAATAATTCAGAATAATTATTCACTTGTTTATTTGAGAATAAATAGTAGATATTTGATGTTTTTCTTCTTTAGTATTTATTGTTGTTCGTAAAAAAATAAAATGCATCTTTCGCATTCTAACTTAGCTTATTATTCTTTCATTATCCACACTGTTGTTTATTCCCAAATGTTACTGCTGTTATCTCAGTCAGAATCCTGATGCTGATAATCAGTGATAATTGTATCCTTCAGGTAAGTCTTATGGTTTACAAAGTCCTTCCACATACATGTTTTTTTTTTTAATATTATAACAATCATGAAGTGGGCAGAGTAAAAAATACTATTTATATTTTAAGGCTAAGAAAACTTAAGTGTAGATGAGATGCAGTGACTTGTCAAAAATCAGTAAAGGAGACGTGGGTTATAGGGTCTGGAATCCAAATCCTCAGCATTTCCACTCTTGATCCTAACGCAGGGTGGGTTAACTGAACAAATATGTGCTTTAAAGTTAGAAGTACCTGTTTTTCAAGTCTGGTTTTGCCACTTACTAGTCATATTATTTAGAGTGACCACCATCTAGATTTACTCTCAGACTGAAAGCAGAAGACTCAGATAATTAAACAGAGATGGAATTTAATAGAATATGAAACATAAAAGCAAAGACAAAAACAAAAAATAATAGAGGACTCTAAGTAATTGGTAAGAATAACTAGCAATTATTGCCTTGACTATATTCTTTCTCCTGGCACCTTTCCACCTGGGCCTGTTGTTCAAATAAAAGTAAAGTTTTTAGGAATTAAAAACCCACAAATACAGAGGACAATCTGGTGACTGCCATGGAGATGGGAGGCTGGGAGAAAGTGCTAAAGTTTTAAAGAGGTACAAATTAGTTTGATAGAAGGTCACAGGGATAGGGAGCACTGCATAGGGAATTCAGACAGCAGTGAAGTAATGGCTATGTGTAGAGCCAGAGGGGAGATAGAGTAATCAGGGGGATTGTTTCATAAACTATATAAATGTCTAACCAATGTACTACATACTTGAAACTAAAAAAAAAAAAAAAAAAAGTAAAGTTTTTAATTGAGCCATGTGAAACTGCCAAGTTTTAAAGAGGAAATGATCAAGCATTAGCGATTCCATATGGTTCTATCTAATTCTTACAGAGGCTTGAAACTATTAGGTTCTCTCGATCCTTCATGATGGTTTGATATTATTTTCTATTTTAGCTTTGATATCTATTTAAATATTTTTCTAAGTAAATATTTATATTTACATGTTAAATACTTATAAATATTTATATTTATATATGTATTTTAGAAAAGTCAAAAAGGTTCAAAACATGATATAATAAAAATTAAGTCGCTTATTCATCACTGTTCTCCATTCACCCAGTTTTCTTCCCTTGAAGCAGTTACTAATAGGAGATACTTAAGATACTTTCCAAAGATTCTTTATTCATTTATAAGAAAATTTACATAATCTATCATATTCTATATTCTTTACCAGATGTTTTCCTAATATATACATTTTACTCCTTGACCAAACAAGGCAAAAAAAAAAAAATCCCCAAAACTGATAGATATTCCTCACAGATTGCAGGCAGTGAGTGAAGGAAATTATCCAATAGAAAGTTAACACAGTGTTCTTCAAGAAGAAAGAAAGGGTGCTATTCAGGTAAAACAACAGATGTTGTCTCACTGAACAAGGACTCCAGGCTGAGAGAGTAGACCCAAATCAGTGCTACCAGAGCCTCCTTAAAAGCAAGTGTAGATAAAATGCTGCACATAAACCTTGTTCTCACACTAGACGGTGAGTTCTCAGAGGGCAGGAACTCGAATTTCTTCATTCCAGTGTCCACAATGCAACACATACTTAGTTCTTTATAAACAAAAGGCATAAATACATTTTGAGAGCATAAATGAATATTTTGCTACTTACTGAAAATTTTCTCAAGCATTTCAGTAAGACCTACTTAACATTGTCACAATATTACCATCCAATGTTTATCTTTCCTAAGCAGATGTTTTCCCATGTGTAACATATCTGTTTTGCAACTCTTCTTATTTCTCTAAATCTTAGTAAACATGTACTTGAGTTAGAAGACTAGAATGTTTACTTTTTAAAAAATATATGCCACTGGCAGTAAAGGTTTCATTTGGAAACAAAAATCCTACTTTGGATATTTTTTTCATTAATATAGCAAAGAGTAGAGTGGAATATGAAGCCTGGATGGCTATTCATTCAAGTCATTGAGCAATAGATATTGTAATCCATTTGAAAAGTGTATAAAGTATAGTATGAAGTATAATTTTTTAATGTAAGAAAAAAAATCAAGTGTTAAAAGAACACACAAGGAGTCCTTTCTATCTCTAGCAAGCATAGATGTTATGTTTATTAGACACTGGCAAGCAGTTCTCATTCTGTGATGTGTCACTAGCACAGACTTAAGTATCATTGAAGTGTGAGAGAAAAGAACCAAAAAGGGAATAGGTAAATCTGTTTCTTTCCTATGTTCAATTTCCCTTCAGAGAGCAGGAATAAATTCTTATCCCATGACTGCACACTAGGATTGTAACATTTAAGTTTAGTTGAAGAGGAGCACACAGAGCAATAAATCAAGAAGTACTTATATAATTACCACTGACTGATGAACAGACAGAACTTCAAAGATACCAGCAAGCACACCCTCCATTCCAGCAAAGCCAAGCATCCTGGGTCTCAGTATTGGGGACTGGCTGAAAGAAAGGAGCTGCTGAAATAGAGATTTAAAAAGAGGCCTTGATTGGAGGTGAGCAATAAAAAACATAGAAATAGAAAACAATGAAAAACAAATGCCCCCTGAGTTCCTGTATACACAACAATTAGATATTTAATTAAAATCGTTATTAGACTCCATATTTAAATCTACAAATTTCAATTGTTAGTAGAATTAAGTGAAGCTTTGTAAACTGAGAAAAGTATTTTATTATTATATTCTCCACAACATCTAATACATGCATTGCAAAATAATATAATATAAAAATTTTATATTATGAAATAATATAAAAATTTTACCTTAATTATGTCAAAATTGAGGTCCTCTGGCTCAAACTTTCTTACCTATAGTTTATATGTTTAATGAACATGGAATTTTAAAGTGATATAAATGTAATCAATTAGGAAAGGTTTTTTGATATATAAATGTGGATACCAACAAATTACAAATATATAGCTCTCAGATGTATCTGTCTGCCTCATTCAGAACTCATCGTCAGTGCCTAGTGTGATCTCTTTCACATATTCAAGATAAATATTTGTTGAATGGGTGTTTGAATTAATAATAGCATGTATAGTTAGAAATAAGAAATGTCAATCTATTATTAGTCAAGAACTTGTAAAGCAGACTGTGTCTGTAAAACATCTTTAAATAAAACTGAGTCATATCACTGGCTATTTCAGATTCAACCTCTGTGAACCAATCATAATAGAAACCAAATGACCTATTTCATGAAGAGAAAAATCCTAACAACAAATTAAACTTTGTGCCAAAATGACAGCCTAGATTTTGAGTGTGTGCATATATTATTTACAAAGTTTCTTTTTCCATTCTAATTGAATTTGTCCTACACAGTACTGGGCACCAAAAAGCAAATAAACGAAACATAAAAACATAGATTACTATTTGTTGAATTAAAATGACAACTGCATAAGCCCAACCAAAACTATTGCTGCAAGCTGCAATTTGCCTACTCTATAATGTCAATGAGGCATCTGGTTCCTACTCTGTCACTTTCTCCCTCAGGCTTCAAAATGAAAGCTATAAAGGAAAAAGTGGAATCATTATATATGTGGCTAGAACAAGAAATACACTGTGTAGGTTTTGAAACATATTTCTGCAATTTCATAAATGGCCTGTAATTCAATAATAACCATCAAAACTTTATTAGTTTCATTTCAGTTTGGCTATAAATGAGTTTGTTTCCTACTAAATCACTCATATCCATATTTTCCACTATTTTAGTGGTAGTTATTATCATAATGATAATGGTCTTTCTCTACAATAATTATATTAGACAAGTTCAAACCATTCCTGAAACTAATTAATATTATTTACATAAAACAAATTATTTCTTTTCAAACAAGCTTCCCTTAAAAAAAATTGCTTTGCATTGTTTTGTTTTAATTTATTTCTGAGATTAGTAAATTCATTATTCATGAGTTCATTATTACAGGAGAATCGTTAGCACATAGTTCCAACGTTATGTTCCCGCAATCCCCTCATGCACATAGTTATGATATAGTTTAATACATTTATTGATTATATTTTAAAAGACAATACTGAGAGAAAATGTTAAAAATGTGAGCAATACAGCATACTTAATTGACTTAAAAGATAAAAAATAAACAATAAAGCTTAATATAGAGTTTAGAGCTACATTCTTTGTTTGACTTTAAGCTTGTTTGTTTACCTAAATATTATTTACTTTCAGGGCTGTGTACATTTTTGTGATTTGTAGTACATAGAAAATTATTTCTAATAGAGAATCTGTCTTATTTTTTAAAGGCAAAATTAACAAATGTTTACTTGACATCACTGCATAAAAATATATAGTAATCTAGGATGCACCATTAGATTTTTATTTTTTTTAAATCAACCCCTAAACCCCTGAACAATAAGCAGCAACTTATTTTGACATGCGATTTACTAAGCTATGAGACTTCTACTATTATAAACAAAACAGGACAAAAATAAAGAAAAAACAAAAATAAATGAATAATATAACTACGATCTTGGGGAAGTTCCTTTGAACAAAATGTGAATTAGGATGTTTTTGTCATTGTTATTACAAACTACAAAGCTGACCTATATATATAAGACTTTTTTTGGAGGGTTAAATAATTGAAAAGCAGTCATTGGGAACATTTGAAAATATTTTCACTGTGAAGAAAAAAAATCAGCTTTTGACCATGTATTTATTTTTATAAATCCTTTAAAAATACTAATATTTCTCATAAACCTCTAAAATTAATTCTTAACACTCTAGAGTGCTGAGGATGGATTGGCATAAGATTTGAAATGGAAGGATAGATTTTCTTTCTACAATACATATTAATGTTCACCACACCACATTTTTCCTTGATGGTATTTATACCTCTCTTCTGTGTAGTCTGTCTTTTGGCTAGACAATCACAGCTTTTTTGTTTATTTGTTTTAAATCTCTATTTAAATGATTTAAAGCAGTAATAGTAGGCTACTTAAAGTTGGATCATGTCACTGTAGTGAAGGATGCAGTGGAAAAGTAGAGTTTTAATCTTAGTTTTGTTTGTTTTTTAATTCTAGCTGTAACTTTAATAAATCAAAATGTTACCCTTTTTTAATGAATATTATCATTTCCCCGAATAATAGTGGAATGGAAAGCTATTTTGCTTGATAAAATATCAGTTGGATATTATCAGCCTTGAGGAATTGGCTCCTCAATTTTCAACAATTCAATCTTTTCAAGAAGAGCACAAATGGACTAACATTTTATCGAAATAATTTGTAGATTTGGAGGCTTTTTTTTTTCTAAATGTATTAGTCTTCTGCTTGAATCACATTCTAATTATCGAACCTCATGTAATATCTACAGATCCCTTCATAGTCATTTGAGTGTTTTGGTGAGCCTACTAATTTTAAGAATGTAATGGTCCATGATATTTTCTTCAAATTCATTACAATCTATTGCATGCGTTTTGGAAAGACTGTTTTTGACCTACCATTCTTCAGAATCAGCCCAGCAAATACCTATGTTAAAGAGATATGAACACTTATGTTAAAGAGATATAAATTGATAACATAACATTTCTGGATTATACAGCTTTCATATTGAGGTTTAATTTATATGGATGGAGAAGGTGAGAATAAATTGTCCTCTCTATTAGACAGAAGTACTTCAGGACCCTCTCCTTTTATGTCCTGTTTCTATGCAGTTCTAGATATAAAGCTCAACCTAATAAGTGCAGCTGTTTGAGAAGCTTAAAGATGACTTGTGTTGTGTCCCAAGCAAACGTTAGCAACCTCTCTCCAGAGTTGTGAAACTCATTCTTCATCAAGTGTATTAAATGGGGAAAAATAAAGGTGATGGACCACCAGAAACAATTTACACACTCTGTAATTGGGTCTGGGTGTGCATGCCATGTGAATTAATTGATATTTATTAACTATTTCCTATCTAAATATATCTGTGCTGTGGATGTGTGCATCCCTGTGTGTGGACACAACAGTGTTACTTATTGAAATGAACTGAAGTCAAATGCATACATTCCTGAGTCATTTTTCAGAGAATTCCAGGTTTTGCAAGTTATTTTAAGTAAACATTAGGCACTGTGGCATGGTGTCTGGCATTACGTAATTCTTTATTTAATAGGAGAACAAGAAAGCATTTACAGTAAAATATTCATAAATTGTCAGCACATCTGTTGTTACTGCCCCAAGGGCCACATTCATTTAAGCTTCCTGTTTCCAAGACATTTTTCTATTTTCAAATATATGCTATACTTTGATCTGGCACATAACCAATCAAGTTGCCTTTTATAACCTGGCTACACCTGTTTCTGCAGGTGTAGCCTGCATTTTTAGAATGGACGGAAGGGGCTAGCTGGGATTCATTTTGAGCCAGTAATTTTCTTACAGCAACCCAGTAGGCAAATTTGGGGGATTTCTCATAGAGCACATCAGTAGAATTTTTCTCTTTTGTAAGTGTGGCATCACTTAGATGAAAAACATATAATATGTTTTTTTTTCCAAATGAAAAATCTATATAAAAGATATTTTTTTAAATATGTTAAATTATTTTTTAATATTTTTACTATTTTACTCTTTTTTATTAGCTGTCATATATGAATTTATATGTTGGTTTATTATGTGTAAATGACTTTTACAGTACTATGTTATTTCATTTTACATTATTCATCTCTCTACAGTCATGCACCACTTAACGGTGGGAAGACATCCTATGAAATGTGTGGTTAGGCAACTTCATATATTGAGAGCTTCACAGAGTACACCTATATAAACTTAGAGGGTGTAGCCTACTATACATGTAGGCTATATGGTATAGCCTATTGTTTTTAGGCTGCAAGCCTATATAGCATGTTATTGTATAAAACAACAAGAGATTAAATCAAACACAGGAGAAAATAATGCATTCAGAAGACACAGTAAACATGAGATGCATGAGGCAGCTACCAGCATAATAAATCAATACTGAAAATTGCAGGTGAATAATACCTTATGCTTCAAGCAAGAAAATCTAATTAATTAACTCTAATTAAAAGATTGGTAAACTCTATATTTATATATTTTATGTTTAAGAACATTAAAATTATTCTTATGATTCTCTATTTTAACTCATGTTTCAACTAACTTACTATTTATTCTCCTTTTATTGTCAGATAAAGCAATTTTACTCTAATATATAGAATAACGATTAAGCATATCTGCTTCAGAGAGAGTTGTGGTTGTACCATCACTCAATCATGAATGTCCTGTGGAACTTTGGAAAAGTTTTGTTTCCAAACTTTTGTTTCTATATCTGAAAAATAGTAATCTTAATAAAACTTAGAATATAGGTTTTTTTAAAAAGGACTAAATGAGTTAATGATGGTAAAATCCTTCTGTCTGTGACTGGCACATAGGAACAGTAAATTACAGCAACAAAGGGTTGTGAGACAATTTGCAAGATGTCATCGTGTATATTATCTCATTTAATTCTCAATCAACTGTTTTTCTTATTTTAGATAGAAAATAGATCATGGAGAACTATAGTGAATTGCCAAGTTTGATGGTAATTCATCCTCTGAGTACAAAGCATATCATTCATCTTATGTAACACTTTACTTCATAAACTGCTCAATAAAGCATGTGTGCTACTAAATTACCTTTATTTGAAGAAAGTCTTCTGATCTATTACTCATTTACAGATCTTATCAATACTAGACACCATTGTAAATGTCATGATTTGAGATACTGAAGCCTAATAGATCTATTTCACTCGATGTGTCTAGTCAATAGAGCAACTCAATTGTGTTTTGAGACAGAGAAAATAAAGAAGTCATTTTCTTCTAGCTGAGCATTCATCAATGAGCTCATGTAAACCTATTTCAGGTAAGTAGAAAACAAAGAGTTGGAACCCCTACTTTTTATCTTCACTTTAAATCATATACTAGATCTACTATAAGATTTTCCATACCAGATCACCTAGACTCTTGATTATTGAGAGGAATCTCTACTAAATATAACATTAGTATCACAATACAGAATGAAGACCAGCTCTGCAAATGGCTAGAATTTGAATGCTGATTCCCTACCTAACATAATTCAGGCTCCTGTCATGGAAGACACAGGAATGCAGACGGGCACTCATAGCTTCCTGTAGTTTCTGATCTGAGTAATGCCACTCTCCTTTTTCCTCCTTCCAACAATTTAATACCCCAGTTCTCTTTCTGTTTAAAATATCTAAGCAGATTTCTGTTTTGTTGCTGGAACACTTAATGATGGAATTAGGGAAAAGCAAAAACAAACAATAGAAAACATATACATGAAAAATTTGGGTCATGTTCTGGGAAAAGAAAACATTATAACTTTCCTAGCAATTGGACTAGAAATGCACTTCAGAACTCTTAAATAGAGATTGTAATTCTCAACTGTTCAGTTTGCAATTCAGTAGTTTTCTGTTCTACATCTCTGACCATTTCTTTTTATAGTGCTTTAAATAATCACTTAAGCTCCATTTTCATTGGATTTGAAAAGTTGAGAATTTATCAAATCCAGTTAAAAAAAATCAAAGAAATATATTCATTAAAAGAAGAAATAGACAAAATAACAATTAAAATAATGCCTATGATTTAGCTCAGTGAATTTATACACTAAGCTGTGGATACAATAGGCAAAGTGTCAAAAAAGATTGAGGCCCAGAGATGTGAAATAAATCAGTATTGACAGTAAACAAAATTTGTAACAGTATAAAATAAAATTATCAGATAATATCCATAGCAGTTTGTGGGTTAGGCAGGGAAAAAAGCCAAAGTAAGTAAAAGAATTCCACAAAGCTTGTCTTGGTAAGAGATAAGTTATAGATACTCATTAATATTTAATGTTTGAAAAATATGTTTAAGTATGTTATGTATTTAGGAATATATGATAAGAAATTAGAATAAGAAGATATATTATCCAAACTACTGGAAAGGAAAAATCAGTAGGAAGAGCACTTAACACTGGATAAAAGACAGCAAAAAAACTAAGACAATAACGAGAAGGCATGGCAAATGGCAAACACAATGTAGGTATCAGTTGGGATAAAGACACATAATGATACTCACTAAAATTTTTAATGGTTTAAAACTAAAATTGCTCAGATTAAATAAAAACAGGACAAAACAAAAAAATCCAAAAACAAATTCAAGGCAAAATGCTCCAAATGCTATAAAGAGACATAATTCTTATCGATAGAAATAACCATATACCAAAACAATGTAATAGTCACAAATCTTCATGTACTTAAATAAATCTTTAAATTGCACTATAATTCAAAAAGTTGCAACTGCTAAAATGACAAATGTAAAACTTTAGCATGATATTTTATTGCACCTTTCTCAAAAACTATAGATCAACTAGACTAAAAAAGAAATAAGCATATCAAATATTTCAATAAAGCAATTGAATTGTATCCCCTAGTAAGTGGATTTGTATTATTTCAAAACAAGTAAAGATTTCACAATTTTTAAAAGCATCAATAGAACATTGATATACTAACTATTCGTTGATTCCTTTCAATTAACAACAATTCATTCCCTTGACAGATATTTACTGACTATGTTCTATGTGCCCACACTGTTCTCTCCCAGGGGATCCTAAAGTGTACCGACAGATGATAAATACCATGGTAAAAAGATTGGAAAAATGTGATCTGATTTACAATTCATAAGATTGATATGTTGTAGTAGAGAATCTCATAAAACAATTTAAATTATAAAAACTCTACAGAATTTTCTCAAAATCATTTATATAAAATAGACTAGAAAATTTAGCTCCTATCACTTACTCACTGAACTTATGTCTCAGGCAAGAAATACAATACTTCTGACACAGTTTATTGTAAGAAAACAAAACAAAAAATATGAAAAAAAAAGTGCTATTCTTGATTTGCCAGTAAGAAGTAAATGAGTTAGACAATATTTAAAATAACTATATTAAGGATAACAAAGAAACTGATAAAAATTCAATATAAACGAAATATATTTTTAGAAGTAATTTTTATTTCTTTATTTTAATGTCTTCTTCCTTGATGACTTTAGAATTTAACCTCCCAAAATTATTTTACTCCATTGAACTATCCCATTGAATATTTTGGCAAAATATTTTATTTGTTTGAAATATTTGCCAACGAGGTTAACTGTTTATGTGGATGTAAAAAAGAGCTCCTTTGAAGGGCAATTTAAAAATACGTTTTCTTATTTAAAATTGTAAATGATAGAGCAAATCAAATTCTTCATCTTTATCCTAGAAATATATTCATAAATATGGAGATGGAAGCATTTATAAGAATGATCATTATAGCATTGTTTATCATGAAGAATTGGAAGCAACCTAAATACCTTTTAATAGATGAATACTTACTCAGGTTATGGAATTTCATAGGACATTATGCAACAGTTAAGAATGAGGAATAAAATGGAAAAATAAGTCTTCAAGACATGTAGAACAGACTATTCTACACATTGTACTACTATGTAAGTTAACATGAGCACATACGGATATGTTTAAATGCATGGAAAATGTCACAGTGGAGAAACACCAAACTGGTAACAGCAGTTACATCTTGGAATTGATCTAGCTTAATAGCATAGGTAGGTTTAGAGAAGAGGAGAAAGGCTTTAGATTTAGGCTTATCTAGAATATTTCATTTTTTTTTTAAAGGACAATTTATTCTCATATAAATGAAGCATTCACAGCTTAGAAAGAAATGAAACACTGAATTGCTAAAGTGTAGTTTGAAAGATTAAAAACATGACTCTCATACAAATATAGAATGGACACATGTCAGCTATTTTACTAAACTCATTAATGAATGAAAGCAACCAATAACACGGCAAAGCTGGTTTCAAAAGACTTTAAAGATTGAATTTACATAGCCATCAGAAAAGACATACTTTTAAATATGGATATTAAAATAAGGTTGTTAAATTACATACCAAACATTAAAATTCCATAAGGTAATAAAAGCATAACTTTTGGAATTATATTTTCTACTAGATACAAAATCTACAAATTAACACATGACTCTAGTTAAATAGCAAAACCAAACACAGGTACATTCTCCTGGTAAATGAAACAATCTTGGAATGCTTGTAAAATAATAAACCAGTATGACATTAAAAGTGTATGCCACATTCTCTTTTTGCTCATTTCCAAGTATTGTATAATTTTCTTAATGTAGTAAAGAAAAACAGTAAGAGAAGACATTCTGCTGTTAAGAACAGTTGAATCACAATTGGGAAAATGTGAGTAATTTCTGGAAACACTGTAATAAAACTATACAAATACAGATGGTGGAGATGTATAAATATGAAAAAATATTATTTTTGCAGAAAGAATCAAAATTTCTTGCTGTTACTATATAAGTCTTGATACAAGTAAATAGTCATTCAAATGCTAACAGAGATGTAACAAAAAAAGATAAAAATTTTCAGGTAAGAAAGACCAGGAGAGAGATTGCCATTAGCAATATGTGGTTGATTATTATTCCTAGCTAATAAGGATTGTTGCCATTATCTAATCTATTCTATATATTATATTTAGTTTATATATTTTCATATTGGAACTAATTACATAGAAAATTCCCATAGGACATTCTATGCTTTGTGTATGTCTGTATGTGTATGTGCATTACACACTTTTGTGCTCTAATCAGATATTACAAATCTCTCAAGGTATGGATAAAGCAGGATAACTCTAACTCCCAATTACAATCAAGACAGGTGACAACTGTGAGTTCCGAGTAAGCAGAATGATGAACGAAAAAAATTTATATAATTCTTGTTGGGTCATTTGTTACATTTAGATAAATGTAAAACATTTGTTTAAAAAAGTTATCTCATAATTTAGATAAAGCACGACTTTCAAATATTAGGTTTAAATTAGTATTGGCTTCATGAGATATTTCTTTGTACATTTTTATTGAACTCATTTTGTTTTAATTGCTTGAAGAGATTTTGTTTAATAGACTATAAGACAAATAGAGGTTGATAGACTATGGAAAAAGATTTAAAAAAAAAAAACAAAAAACCCTGGAGTTTCCTGATAATGAAGAAATTACTAGTGTCTTTACATTTAATGATCTTAGCTGAACTTTTTGATATCTTTATCCTGTCTGTTGAAAATCTAGCAAGGAAGGTTATCAAAGTCAGTTAATAAAAACAGAGCATCAGATTTTATTCTAAAATTGAGGAAGCAAAGATTAGAACACGCCTCCTACAAAAGTTAGTTCGAGGGCTTACAATTTATTGTTACAGGGTTTCTAAAATATCAAAGATGTTTCTTTTCTATTGTTATTAGAAAACCAAAATGAAAGGTCCTCTAAATAAACTGTATTTTGAAACTGTATTTATTTCAAGGAATTTAGGGCACACGTATTTCTGTGACTTTATATTAAAAAAAGATAGCACTTATTTACATAAATTTGCATATGTTCTTTAAATACTTAAAACTAATTAGTACAACTGAAAACAATATAGTAAAGATTCACATTTAAGATCATTCAAAGAACTGAGGTCAATCAAGTTTTGCAAATTAGGAAATTCTACTCCACCAAAGTATTTCTCCCAAAGCAGGAATTATTTTCAAAGTGCTTTGCTTAAAGACAAAGGCTTTCAAGCCAATGACTCTGTAAAAAGCAAATGTCTATTTCACCAATGTTAAAGTAAGAGCCCTCTAAACACTTTGAGTGTGCTTGGGCTGTTATTCTAATTGACTCCTTGTCTTGAGATGGTATATCTTGTGGTTTTGTCTGGTAGCCGAGCAGTATCAAGTGAGCTGCCTCGGACTGATTGAGTCCATGATAGGAAGCATTCAGGACTCTAAAAATGGCATACAACCTCAACAAGAGTCTTTAAAAATTGTCAGCTCTGCTTTTTAAACTCAATGGCTTAAGCTGTTTATAAAGGAGCCTACAATAAGAAAGTTTCTGTTTTAAATAAGATAACCTATGAAGTTTTAAAAGGTGCAATATTTGGGGCATTATATTTTCCTTCCCTGAGTTATGAGGGAACTTTTTAATAAAAAAGTGTCAGTAATCTCAAATCCATTTAAACTTGTTTCCTGGGATGTACTGATTTACAGAGCCATGATCTGCCTGTGATGGATCATAGCTGATCAGGTCATTTGCTGATAAACGTATTTCAGAGGATTTTTCTTTCCATCTTCTGGTGAAATTCTTACACTGTAATTATATGTACTTGAACAATCTACTAATTCTCAACATTTCTTTTTTCAAGAAGAGCCTATTTTCTGTAAATATAGCTCATCCTGTAGAACTAGCTTTGTTATTTATTAAAGATCTGGACCCTGTCAGGTAAAAAAAAAGTGCTAAATATTGTGATAAACTACATTTGATCAAGCAGTCAACTTTTGAGCTCATGGATGCCCAACTGTTTGATATTTAAGATCATTAAGTTTTGTGGCAGGAAATTTCCCTTTGTGTGAAGATTTTTTGTTTGTTTGTTTTGCTTTTTCTTGACCTGGAATACAAACATGTTTTCTGATTTCCTGATGACTTTTTAAAATGTCTCCTTTCTCAATTCATTATTGACACTATTGTCAAACATTGCATTTATCTTAGTATATCCTCTTTAAAAACTTTCAGAGGGGAGAAAAAATTTTTTCTCAACCCTCTTTAGGATTCCTGGCTGAGTCTGAAAATTAAATTGATAGAGACATGTTAACAAGAGAAAATCATATAAGTTTATTTAGTATAAGTTTTACATGACTTGGGAGACCTCATAAAGAAATCAAGACCTGAAGGAACTGTTAAACCTGAGTATTTTTTTTTACTCTTTTTAAAAATTTTATTTATTTATTTTAATTAGTTTAAAGTATACAGTACATTAGTTAGACATTTATATAGTTTATAAAACGATCCCCCTAATTGCTCCTTCTCTCCTGGTTTTCCACCTAGTCAATATATTAATGCCAACTGCATTCTCTATGCCATACTCCCCAACTTCATGACCAATTGCGCACCCCAATATTCATAGCAGCACAATTTACAATAACCAAGATATGGAAACAACTTAAATGCCTATCAACAAACAATTAGATAAAGAAGTTTCGGTTCATATATATATAATGGAATAGTACTCAGCCATTAAAAAAATGAAAGCCTACCATTTGCAACAACATTGATGGATCTAGAGGTTATTATGCGGAATGAAATAAGTCATACAGAAAAAGATAAATACCGTGTGATTTCACTTATATACGGAATCTAAGGAACAAAAAGAACAAATTAATCAAAGACTCACAAATATAGTGGATAATTTGGTGACGGACAGAGGGAAGGGGTTTGGTGGATGGGAGGAATGGGATGAAGGGTTAAAGAAGTACAAAATATACTCAGGTACAAAAAATACTCAGGTAGTTGATATTCCTGAGTATTTTTAATGCTAGGTTTCGTCCAACGTTCAGAAATAGCCAAAGTAAAACTATTAAGTCACTATGAAGTAGTAACAGGTAAAAATTATTTGTGTACATACCAAAAAGGCAGTTTGCAAAACAAAACATGGAATAAGACTCAGGGGTACACCATTACAAAGCAACTTATATAATGAGAAAGCAGTGTCTTCACAATGAATGGTAATTAAGCTAAATTAAGTAAATTAAGATAAACCGGTTTTGTTTGCTTAGGAAAACTTCAAAACTTTCTCTGTTTGTTTGTTTATTTGTTTGTTTTTTTATTTTAACAGTTTGATGAAGAGTGGACAGCCATGGAGAAATATGATAGGTCAAAGACTACGAAGTAGATATAATAAACCAAGGGAAAATCAGCAAGGTCTGATTGCTTGCTTTGATTTTTCTTGGCATCCCTTCATCTTCAGAGATAAGGACACTCATTTTCCTTCATAAAGGGAGAGCACATTTCACGTGAGGGTTTATGACCACTTTCATAGTAGAAGGGCAGGGTGAGGGAAGATCAGAATGACCATCCTGCTGCTGTTATTTACTCAAAGTTCTTTAGCTAAAAATATTTACTATACCATGGTGCCTATTTGAAAAATGTTATATAAATGTTATATAAATAAAATGTTATATAAATAAAAACTGTTATATAAATAAAAAAAACTTTTACAGTATGATTGACCTATGGGATTGGTTATTTTCACTAGGCGAAATTCTCTGTTATACATGTCAGTATTCATTCATTTTTACTACTGAATAGTATTTTATGGTGTTTATGTGCCACAATATGTTTAATTATTTATCAGTTGAAGAATATCTGTACTGTTTGAAATCCTTGGCTATCATACATACAGAAAAACAAAACAAACAAAACCTGCTATGAGCATTTGCATGCAGGTTTCATGTGAACAAGTTTTCATTTCTCTAGAATAAAGGCACAAGAGTGAAATTGCTGGTCATATAATAACTTTAGCTTTTTAAGAAACTGCCAATTTTCCCACGTGTCTGTACCATTCTATATTACCAACTGCAATGTTTGAATGATGCAATTTCTCTGCATCCTCACCAGCATTTGGTATTGTCTCTCTTTTTTTTTTTTTTATCATTCTAGTGGGCATGTAGTGATTTGTCATTCTATTTGTATTTCTCTGATGACTGAATGTGTTATTTATTATTATCTATAGATCTTCTTTAGTGAAGTGTCTGCCCATGTCTTTTGTCCATGTTATACTTGGATCGTTTTCTTTCTATTGAGTTTTGAGAGTTCTTTACATATTCTAGATAATATTTCTTTATCATATATGTAGTTTGCAAATCTTTTCTCTTAATTCATTATTTTTAATAAGACTAATATAAAATATATTATCTGGTTCTCTGGTTCTCTAAAATTTTAGTAGAGATGAAATAAAATTATTCAATTTTAATTTAAGTATGAAATTATTTAAGTAATAGAGAGAGAAAAGAGAGAGTAATCTAGAATGGTGTCAACCTGGGCAGACCTGCTTCAGAATGCCAGCAGGTGGGTTAGACTAAGACAAATCTCTCATGTCTCATATTAGGATTCAGTCTGGAAACACTGAATAAGTTCTTCTTATGGCAATGACAGAGCATAACGGGACAAGCCAAACCACCAAACACATTTTAAGCATTCATCACTTCAGTTCTGCTAATATCTCATTGTCCAAAGTAAATAACATAGCCAAGCTCAAAGTTATGGAGCAGGGAAGCTCACTTCAACTGCAATAATGCTATGGTAAGGCTGACGATGGGTACTGCTCTCCTGTGAGTGTAAAATTAGGTGGGAACATTAACTGAAATGATCACATTTTTGGTAGTTTCCAAACTACTTTAGAGGTAGTTTGGAAATTACGAGAGACACAATATTTATTTCAATTAGATATTAATATAACGTGATTTTTATAATTTTTAAAAAATCTTAATTTTAAGTAAAGTCAACATTGAGCTTCTTACTCCACCGCCTTATTTAACTGTGTAATACTTACCTTCTATAATAACATTTATAACAGTTATCTTTTGCCATGTGACAAATCATCCCAAAATTGGTGGCCTAAAACAACATTTTTTAAATTTGCTTACTATTTTGTGGGTCAGTAGTTGCGTTTGTGCTTAGCTGGAATATCTTGCTCATATAGGGCCTCCAATGAAATGGCTAAGGTATCCAGGAGAACTGGATCATTTTCTCCACATGATCCCTTACCCTCAAGGAATCTAGGTTAGACTGTGCTCATGGAGGTCATATTTCAGAAGAACAAATACAGGAAATGCAAGGCACCCTAAGGCTGAGGATCAGAACTCACACAATGACATTTCAGTTACATGATAGTGGTCAAAGCAAGTGACAAGGCTTTTCGAAATGCAAGAGATGCAGAATGGACAGTGATATTTTCTGGTATTAAAGTGCTGATATAAACTAGCTGCTTTTAATAAATAAAATCTATCAAATATTCTCACATTTTATACTTTTTTAGACTTCTTGAGCTGGCATAATTTTGAAATGCTCTGTTTTTTGAATTTTTGAATTTCCCAAACTTTACACCTAGAGTTGGATCTTTGATCAGAGGTATCTAAATATTTTAAATCATGTCTCACTATCAAATTTTTAATTTTTATACCAAACGGAATTTGTAAATCTATTTAATAATTATATGATACTGGTAAGACATTTGTTGAATTTTAAAACTTTAAAATTTTCCATACCCTTAATAGATTCTTCTGCTCATTCCTAGGGAGATCACTGTGCTAGATTATTTGATGGCTTTCCTACTAAGCTAATTCTCATACTGAGTAGGAATATTATTCTGAACAGGCTAACTATGATTAATAGTAAAGCTGGAAATACCTGAGAACACAATTTTTTTTCTAATTTACATAATAGTAAAGCTGGAAATACCTGAGAGCACAATTTTTTTTCTAATTTACATAGTGATTGACAGGTGGTCTATATAATTTCAAGAGCCAAGCTCCTTCTATCTTATTGTTCAGTTACCTTTCAGGTCTTTTCATCTACTTTGAATACTTTCCATTCATCCAGTGGATAACTTAAGGGGAAAAAAAAGTGATACTCACATGGGAGAGTATAGAGGCCTAGAAGTGGCAAATATCCATTGTTTTCATATTCCATTGGCAAGAATTGATTTCTATCACTACATCTAAATGTAAGGGAGCCTGAGAAATGAAGTCTAGCTATGTACCAGGAAAAAAAGGACATGAGATTTAGTGAACATATGGTACTTTCTGCCGCAATGGAAAATAAGTGGCAAAGTGCCCTCTGCTTTTTTACTAGTAATCAGTAATGTGTAGAGCTATTATTGTGTCCTTGAATTTTGTCTATCTGACTGTTCAACTCAACGAGTAGAACTTTTTTGACACAAGGCAGGATATAAGTCTAGCTACAGAGAATTCTCCTCCTCGTATGTTTCCTGGGACTTGTTAAACCAGATCCCAGCTGCTATTCTTTAGACTATAAAGTAAGTTTCTTATAATTCTGTCCCTTTACCAGCTGACAGGCAATTTGACTGCTTAGAAAACACACTGGGTTTTTTATGACCCACACATAAGTAATCATAGCCAGCCATATGTAAAACCACAAAGCCTAAATTGATGGAACTAAAACAATTTTAACCAACAATATTAGAGGCTATATTTTAGAACTGCAAAGTCCTTTTTAACACTTCACAATTGTTCTATAGAGTTTCACTGGATTTTACTTTCCTATTAGAAAAATATGTAGTTTTACTAAAATTGTTTATTTTCTGTTTAACTTTCATCTTTCCCTTGCAAATGTTGTTTTATTTTAAGATCACATTATATATCGGAGTCTCTGTTAATAATATAATATTTAATTCACATGTAAACATTTTAGGAGCTATTTCAGAGAGGAATATATTAATACAAAAATTTACTTTATTGTTTTCTGTTCAAGGATTGTGTTTTTTATCTATTGTTGTTAGGACAAGTAGATCAAATACTTGATCTTAATTTAGATTTTTAGATTTTAATCTTGGCTTAAAATAAGTGGTTTTATGAAAAAAGAATTATTCATAATAGGGTAAAACTGCCCTACAATTGTGCCATATAAATATCCATACCTACATCTATATCTATATCCATTTACGTCTGAACTGTGAATCCCCCAAATTCATATGCTGAAACCCTAACCTCCAGTACCTTCAAGTGTTACTGTATTTGAAGACAGGGCCTTTAAAAAAGTAATTAAGTTAAAATAAGGTTGTTAAGGTGGACTTTAATCTAGTCTGACTGGTGTCTTATAAGAAGAGGAAATTTAGACACACAAAGAAACATCAGAGATGAGCACACACAGAGAAAAGAGCATGTGAGGATACAGTAAGAAGTCTGCATCTACAAATCAAGCAGAAAGCCCTCAAAAGAACCTTCTAACACTTTAATCTTGGACTTCAAACCTCCAAATCTGTGAGCAAAGAAATCTGTTTAAGCTGCTCAATCTGTGGAAATTGGTTATGGCAACTCTGTCACTAATAGTAATAATATATGCTAAAAATATACACACATATACACACAGAGTCTATAAGAAAGAAATGTTAAATAAATAAACATTTATAGTAGCTGAAAGACAATCCAATTTTGAAATACCTTTTGAATATTAAATATTTTCAAGTTATATTAGAGTTCATTACTTAATGGCTAAAGTTAATAGTTTAGTTACATGTCAAAGAGGAAATAAAGAAACTTAATGAGCTGTCGAAAATTGTTAGACATATGAAACTATGAAATCGCTGATATTTTTCAGAGCAAATTGTTGCTTATCAGCTATATACTCGACCTATAAAAAAATGAAAGAAAAACATAAAATCCAAATTTTATAAGATTTGTCTTGCTAATCCAATTGTAAGACCTGAGCAATATTTGGAACAAACTTTATATACATAGTAGAAAGTAATCCTATAAAAACAAACACATCGTTGTCAAAGGCTAAGCTGCTCATACATCCATTCATAATCCAATTTCTATAGTCTTGTGATCCTAGCAATTGATCACCTTTTACTGGCTCTATGCTCAAATGTCACTTAACCAAAGAGACTTTGCCTGTTCATCTTATCAAAATTCCATCTTTATCTACTATCTATTTCTTTATTATGTTTATTAATTTCAATATAATTTATTTGACACTATATTATATACTTTTTAATTTGTTTAATATTTGTCTCCCACACTAAAGAAAGAAAAAGAGTTTGTAATTGGCTTACTTCTATATCTTTAGCTCCTAAAAAAGTTTATAGTACATAGTAAATGTTCAATAAATATTACTACTGAATAAATAAGTTAATGATCGATTAGTATTTATTTATTGCTGTCTATGTTTATTTAATTCCAAATGTTTGTACTAGTCACAGAGTTTCATCACCTGAACCATGATGAATACAATCATTTGGAAGACAAGAAGATGAATGAAAGAGGTGATATTTCAATTTTTAAAAGGTATGCTATCCCTATAAACTATAGAAAACAGTGTGGCAATACTTCAAATATTAAATATAGAATTACTAGATGATCCAGCAATTTCAATTCTGGATATATACCCAAAAGAAATGAAAGCAGGGAGGGACTCAAACAGAAACTTGTACACACATGTTCATAGCAGCATTATTCGCAAGAACCAAAAAGTAGAAATTACATCAATATCTATTGACAGATGAATGGATAAACAAAATGATATATATGTACAAATGACTATTTTTTCAGCCCTAAAAAAGAAAAGAGATTCTGACATATGCTGCAGTATGGATTAACCTTGGGCATATTATTTTAAGTGAAATAAGCTAATCACAAAAAGACAAATACTATAGAATTCCATTTACATGAGATATTCAGAGCATTCAAACTCATAGAAATGAAAAGTAGAATGGTGGTTGCCATGGGTTGAGAAAAGGGGAAAATGAGGAGTTGTTTAAAGGGTATAAAGTTTCATTTTTATAAGATGAAAAATTTCTGGAGATTTGTTATACAACTATAAGAATACACAACACAGTCAAACTGTACAGTAAATAATTAAGATGATAAATTTTGTTATATGTGTTGTATCACAATTATATTTGTAAAAGTGCATTACCCAAAAATAAATCTATATAGTTCTTAAAAGAGCTGGAATCTCCTTAGATATTTGCTCTTAAAGAAAGAATAGAACTAAAGATTACATAAAAATAGTATATTTACCCCATTATAGTGTCTATATTAACATCCAAGAATACCAAAAGTTTCACATCATCTACTGAGTTATATTTCCAATACAAAAGGAAGAATGGAATTGAATAATTCAGAAACAAACAGTTTATATCTCATTAAAATAATCATTCAATAAAAAAATAAAGACTATTAAGTTTTCCATTACTTCAATTAAATATTGCAAAGATTACAGAATGCATAATGATTATGACCCTTTGAAAACTGCTAGATGAAATGCTAAGTGAAATCTGCCCAAACAAATTTCAAAGATATTTGGCAAATGGAAACGTCTCCTTTTTTTTCAAGATCTTCAATACAAATAGCGTTTCTTAATCAAGGCTTATATTTTCTGATGTTTACAAAAGTTATAATAAATAAATCAAGTAATTTGTGATAACAGGAAAATTAAAAAAAAAATCATCCTTGGAACCAAGAATTTCAAAATCTATGCCATTTGTCGCTTATCCAGTTTGGGGAGTATCATCTTTCCTCCTTTTCATGTTATCTATTTTATCCATCTCGCTGAAAAATACATATCACCACCACCACCACCACCACCACCACCACCACCACCACCACCCCCACTACCACCATCATCATCATCATCAATATCAACAACAAAAACAACAGAAAAAAAAAACTTAAAGAAGAGAGAAGAGGAAGGAAAAATAGCTAAAAGCAGCTCTAAACATAGAATGGTTCACTCAACAACATATGCTCTAATTAAGCACCTGAAATGACAGCAAAGCTCCAAAGTAATACATAATTTTACCCCATAGTGCTGGAGCACAGTGAAGCAATGCTGCAAAGCAAAGATAACAAGCTTTACTATTGATGTTTTACTGAGAGTATTCTGTATTATCTAAAATTTATGATTTATATTGATTTTGGTACATATAGAGATTAAGATATAGTGTGCATATATATATAAATAGTATACATATAGGTACACATGGTATACATATATTAAAAGTTTTGAACATAACCAAAAGTAAGGGGCACTTTACACAGTAACTTATTACATAGACACATAAACATGCATACATGCACACTAACATAACAAATAATTTATATTTGTTTTTATACTAAATGCAAGCAATGCACTTTGATCTTTTTTCTGCTCTTCTCTTTAATTTTTTTAATGTTAATGGAAATCTACTAAATGATTCCATAGTTCATTAATGGATTGCCACAGTATTCTGAAAAGAATAATGTATAAACATTAACATGAACTTAATATGTTTCCCCTGTTAAATCACTTTTAAATCACTTTCAATGTATTATTAAATTATGAGAGAAAAAAATTGCTAGATATTAAAATGTTATGCAAAGTAATTTATTGTTATCTTCATTGTTCAGATTCTGCCTAATTAAGATTTCATTTCTTCGAACAAAAGTACTCATGCCTCCCTAAAATTCACAAATAGTACAATGAGCTATGTCTTTCATTGGGCACTTAAAGATCTAGCTTTTAATAAATTGACAGGGGTACTTGCCTTCTTCATTAGACTGTAAGTTCTCTAGGACTTTATACACATTATGTAACTCAATATTGTATTCTGTATAGTACTAACATGGTGATTTCCATGTAAGTACTTAACAAATATTTAGTGTACTTAATTTAGGAGACAAGAAAAGAGAAAATGGCAAGTAGTTATATAGATGTTTCAGAAAGTTTTTATAAGTAAGAGTGAATTTTAAAACATCCGTATTAGGATTTCAACTCTATGTCATATATACATATTTCCGTCTTTTTCCATTTCACGTACTTATAAAAATGTTTTATCTTGAAGACTTTTAAAGACTGTTTAATATGTGAACATACTTTTAAGTTCTTCATCCTGATGATTCAAAAGTGTTCAACACATTGCATCATTAGTCCTACTTCTGCATAATGCACATGTGAGCTCACAAAATTTCAGGTTTTGTTGTTTTTTGGTTTTTGGTTTTTTTTCCAACCACAGTAATCTGATCCTCCTCTCATTGCTACTCTCCTACATTCATGGTACCTCCATTCAATGTGGAGTTTTCACCTGCTTCTTCTATCTGCATGTATTGGATATCCAACACCCATTTTCTTGGTTTCAAGTAATAACTGATATACAAATATTAACTGAATTTGTTGAGCCAAAGAGTAGAATAAATAGATTCACAACTGCCCACATACTATCAGCTTCTTATTTGCAAAACAATTTACCCTTCCAATTACATACCATTTTGAGACAAACCGAGATGGCAGGATATTTTAAATAATCAAATTTGTTCTGAATTTGCTTTATCTGTTTGTTTTACTGATCTGTATTTCCAGGTAGAAACTATTACTATTTTGGTTGAATTGATTAACATAGTTGATTCATTTTGGAAGCCAAGCCAAGTCAGACTTTTAAGCTCTAACAGACACAATCTACGCACTAGGGTGAACTCACATGGCACTTAACACTAAATAATTGAAGGTGGGTTGTGAAACAATTATGCTAAACATCCAAAATAATATAAAAAGAAAGAGATATGGTAATGATTAATAATAAAAAAAAAAAAGACGGAAGATGTGCCTTTAACTTGGAGCCATGAAGACTGTTTAGGGAAAAGTCGGAGTTAAATGCAAAGCATTAAGGAAGTGATGTGGCACCAGTCAATGATTAATTAGGGTGAAAAATCCCTCTACTTCTAATAGAAAGGGATTTAATATAGAAAATAATGTACTCAAACGCATTGATATGGACCAGAGAACTGACAACCTAGATAGATTCTGAGTGGAGATTCAGTTATAGTCCAGGGAGATGGAAAGTTGCTGTTGTCACATAAAGGTTAGAACTTACAGAAAAGTGTGGCTGACATCACAGCAGCTCAATCATACATGACTTTCAGGGGAAATAAATTCAGTCAGAAACTAAATAAAACTCACACTTGTCCAAATATCTCCCACTTCTTTCAGGAGAAGAATGAGTCCTACCCCTCCCTCTGTGTTCAAAGTATCTCATAAGTACATTTCAGTCTTACAGAACCTAAAACATACTAGCAATCCTGCAGAAAAGTGAGGCTGGAGGGCAGTACAACACACAAAGGTCAATGATAGACAGTATAAACAAGAGGCCTGTTCGTGAAAACTCATAGAGTAGTAGCAGATATGTGGGGACCGTCCTGGCATGAAATTCTAGGGGTAGCATACAGAAATCAAGCAAAGGAAAATAACAGATTTTAAGAAAGAGGTTCTAAAATTTGGGTTTTATTGGAGGCTTCTTATTGAGAAAACAGTGGTAAAATTAGGGAGAGAGAGACAATAAAAATGCAAGGTATCAAATTGTGTCTGTAGCCTCATCGTTTTAGCTCAATATACATAAGATTGGAAATATCAACCCCTCCCCTGCATGATGAGGTGGCTGTGTGTTGCCTTATGATTGCAGTTACAAGACTTGTTGAGCTAATGATATTACCTATGATGATTGGTTGAGTGCTGGCCCCCTTTCTGATATAACTAGGGAGCTGGAGTTCAAGTATTGCAGTTGACCAATATAGAGAGATAGAGTGCTTTACTTATTGGAGAGTAGTTAGTTTACAAAAAATCAACTCTTTTCCTGTCTCAGATGAGTTAATATTTACAGTTATTTTTTTCTACTTCCAAACTATATCCGTTTTACCTTCAGCCAAAGCCTTGTTAATTGAAACTTTTATTACTTTATATTATAATCTTCAATCCCTACCTTTTATAGAACTATGCATCATATCCTTTGCCATGTACTTTTGTACCTCTCACTAGGATAGTCAAAGTGTATATTTCTTGCTCTTTAGATATTGGACTTGGCCATGTGAATTGCTTTGACTTGCAAAACTCTAGCATATGTGATATGAGCAGGAGCCTTAAATATGATTTGTTCTCTGTGATTTGACATTAGCAGAGCATGTTCCAGAAGAGTATCATGCTACCCCTTCAGTCTAGTTTCAGAAAGCTCACTGAAAGAACTTGAACCCTTTCAGAAAATTGGAATCTAATTTTGTTCAGTTGTTTAGCCCAGATCGGCTTAATCTCAGCTGATTTACACATCAGTGAACATGTGAGTATGACAAAGCTTATCTTTGTTAGCCACTGAAATTCTATGGTTTGTCATTGTTTTATTATTATATAGTAAAAGCTAATTTAGTTTCTCTTGGTTTTACTGGCTACTGTAGTCCTGAATTATCTTTACCTTCTGCTTCCTCTGGATATGATAACATTAGAGAATGCATTGAATACCTGGCTGAGATTTTCCTGCTATAATTGCATAGTATCAAACTTATTTGCCTTTTAATAAGGTTTAATCACCTCAACCAGCAGAATAATATCTTTTTTTTTCTTTCTTTGCCTGTTGGTTCAGTATCATGAGGAGTCAAAAAGGTGTCAGTATCAATCTCTACTTGAGTGAGAGCATTGCTGTGTGTACTGGTAGAATTATTCATTTCTTGGTGATTTCAATCTTTGTGGCAGAGAAAATTAGGGCCAACAAATATTAACACTTTCTTTCTATCCCTTGAAGTTGACTTAAGACCATGCAGTTGAATTCTGGCCAATGGGAATGTGAGTTTAAATGTATCACAGCTGGTCTGTGATACTTTAGTGATGACATATTTTCTTCGTTGATCTTTCCCCTGTTAGCTGAATTGTGGAAGCCACGTATGGCTAATATGACTAAAATAAATTAGCATGATTACTATAAACTCTAACCTAGTAAAGTCCAAAGTTCTGGGGACAGTAAGCAAACATTGAGTGAGTTATATACTATAACTATACTGACTTCCACTCTTTGACTCTCAGACAAATATCAGCTAACTATAGAGAAAGATTACCATATGATGGTTACTCATTCAGACATATTCAGAATGACATCTGAACTTCAAATATTTTTCTCCCAATTAAGAAAGTATCTGAGTCTTCAATAAGCTTATTTAAATATTCTCTAGGATAGTTACATCTAGGTAAGGGAGTAAATGTTAAGACCCATGCATTGTATAGGATGAGATAATTGCTTCATTAATGTGCCTCTAAAATTAGTTTCTTGAGCAGAACAGAATGGAATTTTTGTATAAAACTATAATAATGAAGTAAGTCTATAGATGTCAGTGCAAATAGGAGCTCTGCAGAAAGAAAAGGCAAATACACATCTAGAACAAGTTTCTTTTCTAGTAGGAGTAGAAATTCCCTCCATGATGGAAGGGTTCAAATTAAATTAATCTGCTTACCATGCAGCTGTCTAATTTCAATATTTAGTAAGAAAGTAAGAGCTAATCCAGTGCAAGTGATGATTAGCTCAATGTTATTACTCATTGGCTCTTAGTAGAAATTAATAGTTAATAAAATAATCATAAAGGTTTATTCCACCTTGATTATCCAGTGTTTGTCTTGGATAATCAAGGTAATCAGGTTTATGTCTTTGGTGCATAATATATTAACTGAATGTGGCAGTAATAGGCTAGCTATTTCTAACCAAATCTTTCTTGCTAGGCACGTAGATAAATTATTGTGGCAGATTATATTCTAAAGATTGCACGATCTCTCTCATTATCCATACTCTCCTTCAATGTGATCTTGTCACCCTCCAATCTAAGAAATGGTACCTATTTCTACTCTTTTGAAACATGGTGGCCCTGTAACTGAAAGAATATGGTAGAGGCAGCACTATGCCAATTCTAGCATAATTCTATATTGAACAGGCAGTTTTCTCTTCTTGCTTCTGGATGTTTTCTCTAGGAACTTAGCTATTATGTTATAAGAATCCCAGGTCACATGAAAAGGCTACTTTGAGGTGTCAAGAGTCCCAGTTGAGCTACCAGTTGACAGACAATATCAATTGTCTATTATGTGAGAGAGCTATCTTGTTTTTGAAAACTATTGGCTAGACTGCTGGTGGTTGCAGACCTAGCCAACAGCAAACTGCAACCACAAAAAATCCTACGTGAAAATTGCCCAACTGAGTCTGGTCGACTTTCAGGACCATAAGAAATAGCACTTAATTCTTATTTGAAAGCATTAAGATTTGGGATGGTTGGCTATGCAGTAGTAGATAACCAAAACAACTATATTCCCAACCTTCCTTTGTTATACAATTATGACTCTGGTCATATGACTGTGCTCTGGGCAACAGAATGTGCACTGAAGCTTTTAAATACTATTTTCATACTTGACCCATAAAAAGTTTCCATGTAATCCAATATTCTTTCACTTTCCTTTTCTGGAAGTTGATACCCAGGATGACTCTGGAAATCACATGGTAAAGAAGTCAGAGTCTGCATCAGCCTGGGATCTTGAAGGGCTTTATAGAACAGAGCCCTCATTACCAGCACAAATCAGACTGGGACTTGCTTTAACAAGCAATGCATATTTTCTGGATTAAACAACTATTATTTGACAGTGTGTGTCATAGTAGATAGAGTTATGTTAACTTGTGTAATGTGATATTCTGGCCTGTCCCTTAAACTGTCAACTATTTAACTTCCTTATGAAAGTAATAGGTCCTGATCCTCATGTTTCACTGTGTTTCTATAAATAACACATTCAATACTGGTTGTTAAGATGTTTTATAAACTGAAAAGCAGAATAAAATAGCAATCATGTTGATAGTTATGATTTTAGCTTTGAAACAAAGTATTTTAAAAGGGCAACATAGCATGGATTTGGAATCAGATATATTTGATCCATCAGTCATTAATGTGTGACTTGGGGAAGTTATTTGGGTTTTTGGTGAGGACGTAATATTATGACGTATAATTGACCACAATTAGGACCTATTAGTTACAGAACACACATTCATTTACTTCTTAAAAATAAATATGTCAGTTTCTGAAAAGTGATTGGCACCCATGATCCTAATAGTAGAAATCCTAGTTAACTATAAGCTTGAGAACTTATAACTGATCTGAGAAATCCTCATTTGACTTCAGGTTTTTTTTTTCTTTTGTCTTAATTATCTATTTTTTATTGGCAGGAATTAAAGAATGAATTCATATAAACTTTGCTTCCTGTTTAACACATCTGTTACCTGGGGAAAAGAAGAAGAAAAAGATTTATTATTTTACTTTTATCTTAACAAAAATAGTATAATATTCTTCTTCATCCATCTAACAAGTAATTCAGTAATTATATAGAAACAAACAGATCAGCTAATTTAGGGAAGGCGATTGTCCTGAGTTGTTTGGATGGAGAGATTAACTGTCTTCTGTCAGAGAAAATTCATAAAGAAAAAAAAAGATGAAAGTTCTAATTTGAGAAATGCATTCCAGATACAAACTATATAAAAGGTTATGTAAAATAAAGACATTTAGCTCAGAGGATGTATGCAATTAAGATAGTTTAGAGAAGAAGAAAGAAATACAAGGATTGTGATTTCAAGGAGAATAAATCATGAGTTATTGACACATTAAAATGACTGTAGGTCCACATTAATAATATTTTAATCAACGATATGACAAATTTTCAAGCTTATAGATATTTAATGATTTAAGTGATCATTTTTATAAAGACTATAGTCAATTAAAAGTGCACAGACTCACTACAATACAGAATCCATATGTTTTTTTTCTAGTTTGAAGTGATGGTATATTGCCAATAGTATGTAACTTCACCTGAATTAAACATGTTAGCATTTTGTGTCATTTTATGTTTAATTGAAGATGGGGGGGAGGGCGGAATACTTGTTCTTGATGTGCGGAGTCATGTAGAAACCACTTTATGTGTGGTCTCCTAAAATATTTTTAATTGGAAAAATATTTTTCAAATTTAATATTTCTTTACTTCTGTTTCATAATTAACTTGAAAATGGGAGACCATATGGTAGATGAGCAACATTTAATAAAAATAGCTGACTAGCTTGCCAGAAATGGTGATGTTATAGTGAAAAGATCCACACATTACATAATTCATGATTTTTATGGGAGACATAGTGTTAGTCATAAAACCTGCTTTGAGCTTAGAGTTTAACCAAGATATACCACTGTTTCAATATTAATAATGCAGATAACATCTACCCTCCATGAACTACAGAGCAGAAAAAGCATCTATCTAAAACATCTCATTATGGGAAAAATAAATAAATAAATGTGAGGAACATTCAGTACCTTGATGGAAAATCCTGAAAAAAGGTTTTTTTTGTTGTTTTCTATTAATTTGTGAAAACAAATTTGATCATTATTTCTATAGCCTTCGGCAAACCAAAAGCTAAATAAACAAAATGATTGCTTTCTTTTCTTCTTTAAGAGTGAACTAATAAAATATTTTATTATAAAATTTTATAAAGTGCAAATGATGAAGACTATGAACCAGATAAGACTTTAAAAATAAATAAATAAAAAGCTTAGGTCTGTGAAAGACGCAATGAGCCCAACTCATTACAGCCTCGTTCGTAGCACAAGACTGGAGTTTGCATGGTGTCAGCACTTCCACAACTCCTGCTTCTGTTGATTACATGAATGGAATTATAAAGACTCATTTCAGATTCCAACTCAGACTTAACAAATAAAGTGTACATTTCATGGTCAGCTTTTTTTGAAATTGCAAATATGAAGCATTCTCTTCTTATAATAAACTTGAGATTCCTCATACCAAAAAAAGAAAGAGTTTCTCCTCCTCCCTCCAACCATGGCCTCAAGAAAATAATTTTTTTCCTATAGTTTCATTTTATTTATTATGGAAAATTTGTCAATTTAAAAATAAATGTATGTGTATAAAGAAGAAATTTAAAATGATCCATAAAGTCGTTTGTCCAAAATTCTCTTTTGACATTGTTTAGATATGATTTAAAAATCCAGAAAAGACAAATATTTCAAAAAATTAAAAACTGTCTTCTTCACCTCATATCTTTCCAAAATCTAACACTATTATCTACATATCTATATTCGTCTTTTCAGAGAAAAAAAATATATATATATATAAGGAATCATACTAGTTGTACTATTTCATATTTTACATTTTACATTTAAGTACATATTATTTTCATCTTTCTATACAGCAAACAGTAGTAATTCTCCCTTACCTTCAAGAGATACATTTCAAGAACCCCATGGATTCCTAACACTTCAAATTATGCCAAACTCTATATACACTATGTTTTCTTTTCTCATTCATGTGATAAAGTTTAATTTATAAATTAGGCACAGTAAGAGATTAACACTAATTATAAAATAGGACAATTATAATGATATATCGTAATAAAGATTTTGGTAAACGTGGTCTCTCTCTCAGTAATTTTTATATTTTTCAATCCAAACCTATTCCCGAATGCTTGTAACCATGTCTTACTTGTGGTAAATGGATTGGTATCATTTATTTTCAGAGAATCCTTTGCTAAAGACTTTGTATAGACCCAAAGCTTTCTTGTGCAATATAATGATGACATCAATTGAAACGTGTTTTCTTTTCATGTCTGCCCTCCACAAAGTTAGTGTCTTTTCCATCTAAGCTAAGCACTAATCATACACTGTAGTCATAACATTTGCAATTTGAGGTTCAACAGCAAAACTAGCACAGATTTCTTTTTCCTTCTTCATAATTTCATGGGTAGAAGCTTTGTTCTCATCACAGATCTTCGCAACCTCAGCATACATTTTTTCTTTCTTATTAGGTCAAGAACTTTCACCTTTTCACTTAAAGGAAGCACTTTCTGACTTCTCTATGGTATATCTGAATTGCTAGCATCACCACTCTTGTACTTTGGGTCCATCATTAAGTAAAATAAGAGTTATTTGAACACGAGCATTATGCTACCATGACAGTCGATGTGATAATGGAGATGACTACTAAGTGACCAATAGGCAGATAGCATATGCAGCGTGAATGTGCAGGATAAGGGGATAATTCATGTTTTCGGAGGGGTAGGAGGTATTAGATGGGATGGTGCAAGATTTCATCATGCTACTCGGAACAGCTTGCAATTTGAAACTTACAAATTGTTAATTTTTAGAATTTTTCATTTAGTATTTTCAGACTACTCTTGACCATGGATAACTGAAACTGTAGAAAGCAAAACTATGGATAAGGATGAACTACTGCATATATGTCTATAGATTCTTTTCAATAGCTACATAATATTCTATTGGGTGGATAAGTGAAAATTAATTAGCAAGTACTATTTAAATTAATAATTTATATGGCATCTGCTTATTTTGTTACTATAAATGATTTGTTGGCCATACTTATACAGATATCACATTACCTTTTAACTAGGATCCCTGAGATGTGAACGCTTCGGTTACACATACTGTGTTAAAGAAACTTATCTTCTTTGTTAACCTTTTCTCATCAGTTCCAATAATATTACTATTTTACAGGTGAAGTTCAATAAATATTACATGTTGATAAACACATTTATACAATTTGCATGAATACTAATCTCTATCAGTGCAATTTATGCCAACTGGTATATACATCTTTAATTTTGATAAGTATTGCCAAAATTTCATCCAAATAGTTGGCTCTAATAGTAGTTGAAACTGTTTTCACTGTCATACAAACTTTAAATATTATCAAGCATTTGCATGTTTCTGTATCTATTTGACAAAAAAACTAGTAAAAACAATATCCAATTTTTATTTGCATTTCTTAAATTATAAGTGAGATGGAAATATTTTCTAATTCTTACTGAGCATTTGTAATTATTTTTTATTCAACTTGTCTGTTTCTCTGGCAGACTACTCTTCTTGTTACTTTTTATGAATCCATTGTAAATTAAAGAAATTAGCTCTTTGTCAATCTTTTTTTGGTAAGAATTTTTTTCTGTGCTTCTCATTCCAATATTTATGTTTTATTCTCCACACAGAGTATAGTATATAAATTCTATTTTTCTCCTACAAATTTTATTTTTATGAAACATACTTATTAATTGCCTTTATGTGACAGGTACTCATCTATGTGCTTAGTACACTTCATTGAACAAAACAGAGATGCCTGTACTTCTGGGAAAACATTTATAATATCAACATATATGTGTGTTGATATCAGGTATAACACTGGAAATTCAGCTTAATTTTCCTCCCAAATTCAGTAATCTATCTTTCAAAAAAATCTTCTAAATTATTTTCATTAATTAGAAATATCCTTTAATCACAAATTAAATGTATTTGAATCTATTTATAGCTCCCTGTAAATAGATTCATATCAATTTCATTTTCGGTGCTATGAAATCTAGTAAATTAAAAATATGTTTTAATGTATGGAGGTGCTAGTATTCCCTAAGTATGACTCTTATTTTTCAACATTTTCTTGTTTATGTTTATATTTTGTGTCTAAAGAAACCTCGCTATTATTTTTTAAAATTTCTTTTAAACATACAAAACTTAATTTACATTTTTATTTCTACCCAGAATTATCTCATGTTTCTGTGACTTTCTAAACAAAAACAGGTTATAACTTTCTGATTATTTGAAGGTGATATATATTTATCATTAATGTTTTAAAGCTTTATTTAAATATGCATTAAATATATCTAGGGATATTTAGTTATAGATTTTAACTTTTTATTTGATTAAAAAGGGTATTTTCTTCTCCTGTATTTTCTTCCTGGTTATTATGTATTTATGTAGGAAAACTGTTGATTTTTGTTGATTTTTGTTTCACATTTGTTTCCTAAGGCTACTGTAACAAATTACCAAAAACTGTGGTTTAAAATAGCAGAAATTTATTCTCTCTCAATTTAGGAGTATAGAAGTTAAAAATCATGGTGTCAATAGGGTTACTTCCTTCTGAAAGTTCTAAGGAAGAATTGATTCCTTGCCTGTCTTCTAGTTCTGCAGTCTTTGGCTACATCATCGCATTGCCTTCTCTGTGTGGCTTCACAAGACCATGTTGTGTCAAAACAGCAGTTATGAGATTTATGGCCTACCCTAATTCACTGTTACTCATTTTAACTAACTACATCTTGAAAGGGTGCTATTTCAAATAAGGTCACATTCTGTCATTCCAGATGGACATGAATTTAGGAGGGGGTCCTATTCAACCTAGTACACCAGGCATTTTATTAAAGTTTCTCTTTAGGTTTTACAGTTTTCCGGTTTCTTACTTTTAAGATTTCTCAACATACAACATATAAGCAAAAAAAAAAAAAAAGTAATTTTACTTACTGATTTCTAATATTTATATCCATTGCTTGCATAGGGTTGAACTCCCAGAAGATTGTAAAATACAGGTAGGCATAGCAAAATCAATGTTTAGTTCTTATTTTAATTGAAACTTCATCACAAGAAAGTCAACAAGTAGGGAGAGGTGGTTCTGACTTTATTCTACTCTTTCTAATTAAGCAATAAAATTCTTAATATGACCTACAATAGCTGATGTGGCAATCATTTATTGTCCAGTGTTTTCTCACCTCACTCTCCCATTCATCTTTGAATTTCAAGTACAATTTCTTTCAGTTCCTTAAATGTCTACTACCCACTACTTGTATCTACAACATGTTCCTCACTTACAGCAGGCTCTTCTCTCTGCTTCCCTTTTCACATTACTTTTTGGCTACCTAATTCACCAGATTCAATTTCCTTTAATACTTCATCAAAAAGACATCTCTGACTTTTCAAACTAAGGCATATCCTTTATTAGACACTTTCATACTACCATATATATCGAAAAATAGACTTTATTGAGATATAATGTGTATTTGATAAAACGTACCAATTTTAAGGGTATGATTCTGAATTTTGGCAGATTAATATACCTGTAAGAACACCAGTGAATGAACATATAAAACATTTTCATCACCTCAGAAAATTTCCTTGGGCCTCTTTTCAGTGAATGCTACCTCTCTTGCCCTAGAAAACTATGAGTTTGCCATATGGTGCTATAGATTAAAATTTTCTTTTCTAAAATTTCATTCAAATATTCCCTAATTTTTGTCTGGCCTCTTTAATATTTTCTGCAATTCATCTATGTTGCTGTGTGTATCACTGATCTGTTCATTACTTATGCTGAGAAATGTTTCATTTTATTGATATGTCACAATTCATTTGTTCATTTACCAACTATGGAACATTTGTGGTGTTCTAATGTTTGTATATCATTAATAAAGTTGGCAAAAATATTTATGCATAAATCTTCATGTGGACATGTTTCATTTCTCTTGGGAAAGTTAGAATTGATGGGTCATATAAATGTCTTTCACGTTGTAAGAAACTGTCAAAGGTTTTCTAAAGTTATACTATTTTATATTCCTACTAGCAATATATGACAGGTTTAGTTAATATCTTATACTTTTTAATCATAGGAATAGCACAATATATAATTATACATCTGCATGATTATGTGTAAGTTTTATAAAGGAAGAAGACTGGTCTATTTTTTATTTAGCCTAGCACAGTCCCAGACATGTTGTAGGCGCACGATAATTATTTGTTAATATAAAATTAATTGAATCTAAATATTGACTTCAAAATTGATCTGAGAATGTTTTCAGGTTTTAAAATAATAATAACCTAAAATCTTAAGTTTGCTATTTTACACAGCTACTAACTGAAAAAGGCAGGTTTTGCCTAAACTGAATTTTTTAAGCTAAATTTGTGGCTTTAAATGCTAATCTAAGGACACTTGGCTGCATATTCAGTGTACAGAGTATTGTCCTTTTGGTCACAGTACCATGAAATGCTTATGCTTATGTCATTTTTAGGGAAAATTTAAACAAGACCAATACTAGATTCACTAACTAAACTACTACTTTATATCAGAGTATGAGAGGTGTACATAAAACAGTTAAAAAGTGATTTTGGAACCATCATTCCACTGAAAGACTCTTTAGTTTAAGTGTCTTTTTCTACAAATCAGTTTTTTTTAGGGGAAAAAAGAGCAAATGTTTATTGAATAGAACTGTGCTTTACATGATTTTTTTATACCCTTGGCAACACCAAACAATTTAAGAAGTGACTTACTAAATAAAAATAGCCATGATTATCTGCTTAGTCACAGGACAGAAACAGCATTGGGCATTATAAAAAATGTGTCTAAAGAGATGAAACACTGTAGGAATGCTTAAATCATTAATAATGCTATCAGGAGCTACTTTATTAAGTATGGGGCATGACACTGGTATTACTCACATTATTTCTTTATGTACCATGAGATCTTTAACATCTACCTAGAGAATCATCCTGAACTATCATCAATTTACATACTTGTATTAAGGCCAGTTCTAAAAATAGTGCAGAACTTTTCTTCCCCTTTCCTTTGAAATCTCAAATAGACATGAGTTCATGGCTTTATATGAGCTCCAAAAAGGAAAATAAAACTCCAAAAGAATGCCAATATTCTTTGTAATTTGTTTTGTGTGTGTGAGTGTGTGTGTGCATGCACATGTATGTGATATGTGCTGCCTTTCAAAATTAGTGATTTTGAAGAGAATTGTTTTCTTAATAATTTTACATTATTGCCACAATGGATATTTAGTAAGCTAAATATTTTCAGCATGTATGTTAAAGAGAAGACCTTTATTGATAAAAATGGTATAATTTGACAGAGTATATAAAGTCCCAAAATATTAGGAATTGATAGTCAATTGATAACCCATGGGTTTTATATAGTATCCAAAAAAATTATATACCCATTATTTAGATCGGTCTATGTCTGCAGAGAGAAAGAGAATTTTTGTACTTATTATTTTTAAAATTTACTTTTCTCCCCCATGACATTCTTTTTTCACCTTTAGGAATGGAAAACCAAATTAAAAACAGCCATTGGGTAAAATCTGAAGACCTAATTTTCTAAATAGTTCAGTTCACACAAACTCTGAAGGATATTATAAATTCAGGATAAAAGTTGTGGAAGGGTTAATCAGGTTTTATCTTTATGTAATTTCATGTTAATTTTCAGGTGCACCAAAGAGATATTTTCATTTGAAAATGCATTTTTTTATGCCTTACTAATCAATTGTCTTCGGCAGGTACAAAAAAACTTCTTTGTAGTTGTTGGATAGTTAAGAGAATAGAGAAGAGTTAGTCAACAAGACTGAGTCATATGAAAGATGTAAAAGGACAGGCGCTTGAATCAATCTGCAGAAAAGAAGAGAATAGCCAGTTTTAATTTACGGTGGCAGTGGAGGTTATATATAGTTTTCCAGTAAAATTCTGATAACCTACATATTTAGTGTGAGTCTTCTTTTATAAAGATCCGTGTGTACTGAGAAACATTAATGTTGGTGACAGTGTTCTATTTAACTGTATATTTGTAAAGGCAATAAGTTAACTTTCTCGGATGTTTTCTCTTAAATGTTATTAAATAGTATTTTGTCTCTATTTTGTCTCTCATTTTATTTTCAGATAATATTATTGAAGTTAGATCTAAACCATTTTTTCGCATATGAAACCAGTTTTTACATCTATCAATAGATGAAAGATCAATTTAATGACTGATATGCATTCTCTTCTAAACGAATTCTAAGGCTGTGTTTGAAAGTTTTAGCACTGTATGTTCTAATTCTTTTTCTGGGTAAGATGATCTTTCTGATCATGTTTTAGATGGAAAATCCTAGCAAACTGTAGAATCTGGTCTTATTTTTACATCTAATATAATGGTTTATAAGCAAAAACAGCAGCTTTGGGGGCAGGGTAGGAGGGAAAATATTTTTGATTCAGGAGAACTGTTAAAGGCAAATCAAGTAAAATTCTTGAGGACAGAGATTTTGTATGAATCAAATGGCTGGTAAATGATGACACCAAGTAAATGCTGTTGGCTGAATGGTGATGGGACTCACACATAAATAGACTCACCGAACTGTTTATAATTTAAAATCTCTTAGCTATTTTCTCTTTGTTTGCAATGTTATTTCTTACATAGCAGTGTATTTTCTCTCATGTCTTCATTTATTTAACTAAAGTTTGCAATTGCACTATAAATTATTCCCATTTGCAGTTCAGTGAATATGTTCTTTGTATTGCTTACCCTTAAGCCATGTTAAATTCCAAGTATATGGATTTTTCTATTTCTTATGTTGCACTTTCCAGAAGCATGAACTATATGCTTAAATGAGCACACATATAAGACATATTTCTTGATTATTAATACCAGCATCTAGTTTTTAGAAAGAATAGAAAAATTACCTCTCACTGGTGCAAGCTCTGCTGTCAAACATGAGTAGTTAATGAATTTTGGATTTGGTATCCCATCATTTTTTTCCTAATAGCTTTTTCTCTTAGAGCCCTGAAATTATTTGAATTCAGTAATAAGAATTTGTTTAAATACTACTATACATCTTGTAGTATACACAATGACATCATAAAGATATATTTCAATCTAGCTACACAAAAAGACTATTTACAAAAAAAAAAAAAAAAAAATTTCCTTACAGATTTCTTTACTTCTGACCTCAATTTCTCTGAGTTTTTTTATACATCACTGACAAATGAGATTGTTTAAACCAAAGCTCCAGTCGCAATACCCTACACAAAGATTTTCAAGGTTATATTGAATATAAATCCAATTAAGTTTAAGTATCTCTATTGGGAATTAAAATTTTTAAAAATATGATCCAACATATTTTCTATTCGGTTTCCCTTTCTTTCTCATATATTCTATAGATAAACTGGGAAATCCTTATTTTTACCAAAATTCTCAATAAAATTCTTGTCTCTGCTTGGTTCTTAGCTTTTGTTTTGTTTTTCCTATATTCCTTCTGTTTCTATCACTCACTGTAAGAACGCAATACCACTTTTTACTTTTCTTGTAACAATTTTTTTTCTTTTTATAGAATTATTTTATCAGCCATACTGAATTGCATTCTCTTTTCTAGAACATGGAACATCAAAATACTGATTTTTATATTTATATTAGCAATTAATAAGATAAAGTATAAAATGCGAAGTATCAAATTAAAGGTTCACTCAGCAAGCAACATGATTACTAAAAGAAAAGCAAGATTCCTTCAATACAAAATTGTCTTATAAAAAAGTATCTTCTCACATGGTTCTTCAACCATGTGTAGAATTATAATTGTTGGAAAGTCGTAAAGAGTATATTTCAGTTAAAAACCAGTTACATAAAATTGTGAAAAAGAAAAGCCCAAGGCATGTTTGTGAGTCAATGATAACATTGATTCTTTTTGAATGGAAAGCAAAAAATGGGCTATTATCAAATTGCTGAGTAGAGTCTCAAATTTATTGAATCATTATGTTGAATTTAATTGTCTTCTAAATCAAATTATTTGAATAAGTAACAAAAATGTAATAATGCCAGATCAAAACGATTGGTTTGGAGGAGAGTCAATCCCATGATATGCTCTTCTAAAAAGAGTTAACTGATGAACAAAACGTTTCTTTTCTAGTTCATGTTTAAAAAAAAAAAAAAATGGAGATAAGGCTTACAGGGTGGGGTGGTCATATGAAATTGTGAAGGATTTAGTATTCTTCTTTTAGGCTGCTCCATATTCTTTAGATTTCAAATCATGATCCAGTGTGGATGCCAGAACTCCAATCATGATGTGCATATTACAGCCAACAACAAGGAGGAAAGAATGAAGTAGGGTATGAGCTTTCCTTTGAAAAAAGTGTCTTAGAAATATGTTGAGACATTTATGATTAAATCTCATTGGCTATGTCCAATGAGATAATAAGTACTATGTTCACTCATAATTAAAAGGAAATTGAGATATGTCTTTATTTTAGGTTGCCATGTGCCTAACGAAAAATCTGAAATTTTCTTACTATAAAAAGAGAAAGCATATAGTAAGGTATATCTTGCACATTGTCAGAAAAAGTCATTGGATTTTATAAGAAGCTATATTTTGAGATATTTGAAAGTTCATTTTTAGTAAAGTAATAAAAATAAAATTGTAACGGTATTAAAAGAGAATAGTTGGAAAAATAAGATATAGCATTCTCAATCAAAGACGACATCTGCCTATGGAAGAAAAACAAAAATTAGAAAGATTTTTTAGGAGAACTTCAATGTTAAGAGAAGGGAAGAGGACTTTGTATTTTTGAAGGAAGAGTGATGGAGCTATGAGATACAGTTGGGAACTTAGCATGGAAAAAAGATCTGAGAAATACCTCCTTCAGGTAAGTTTGATATATATATGGACTAGAAAACATTGAAAAAAGACAGATGTTAATTTGGTAGATTCTATCAGATATCCAGGACCTTCTCAGTTTAACAGATGCACAAATCATGCATTATAGGCAAGGAAAATGGAAGTAAAGTAGTTCAAAGTGAATGATTAATGTCTGAAATACAAATACAAGAATTGAGTTCGATACCTCTCTAAATAAAATCAAATTTGCAGGCATGCCTTTGACTATCCCTGGCTCTTCTGGGTAAAAATTACTTTATCTAGTCTTTGAAGAAAACTCATATATCCATTAAGAAAGTACTTTTTCAAGGATTTTACCTGACTTGGGTTGCCTGGATATTACAGAGCTTAAAGAAATGTTTTCTTAGTAATAGTAAAGATGTATAATTTACAAAACTGCAATTGACTTCATACAGACACGGTTATTGCTTAATTATAAATTTCTCAAAAAAAAAAATTCTCTCTTTCAAATCTTGCTGTCAGAGACAAATTCTTAGCTGAAGTTGGAATGTAATGTTGGCTTCCCAAGCAGAAAGTTAATTTCATAAAGTGCTGAAAATTCATCACTAGCTGTTTTTAGTGAAACTACAAGTAACAGCTATATTGTGCCTTGGGAAAACAATTGTTAATTTTTTCTTGAACTGTTGTGTAAGTTACCTATGGACTAAATCTCATAACTTATGTTTTATTTTTATCAGACAAGGAAGAAGGTAATTGGTTTGTCTGATTGTGTGTCCATCCCAAAATTATCAACATAAAAAATATTTGGAGTTAGGATGAGAAATGTTCTAAAAAGATAGTGACAATATGATTATTGGGTTAATTTTTAAATGAAATTAAATGTCCAGTTTTTAAATCTCATTTTTCCAGTTTGTATGTTATCTGATCACTTCCTAATTGCTTATCAAGCAGAAATCTTATTTGTTGTAATATATACTGTGCTCCTACTGGTATTAATGCAAGTATTCCCTATATATAATCTATTTTAAACAAGGTAAGTACAGATGTTTCTCAACTGAGTATGGGATTATATATTGATAAACCTGGCATAACTTTAAAATATCGTAAGTTGAAAATGCATTTAATACACCTAACCTACTGAACATCATAGTTTAGCCCAGGCTACTTTAAACTATCTTAAAAGTGCTCAGAACACCTATATTAGGTCACGGTTGGGAATATTCAGCTTGCTGTCACTCCCCAGCATCATGAGGAATTATTGTGTCATATATTGCTAGTCTGAGAAAAGATCGAAATTCAAAATCAGAAGTACGGTTTCTACTGAATGTGTATTGCTTTCACACCATTGTAAAGTTAAAGAATCGTAAGCCAAACTATTTTTAAGTCCAGGACTGTATGTATATTGTTTAAATAAAAAGGTATCTTTTAGTTTATAATTGGTCAAAACATCTGAGAAATAGCTGTTTGACTCTGAAAGATACATGACTGAATAAATCACTTCCTCCACTTAAAAATAAAGTTATTACCAGATGCCTTATTTCTCTGATCCAAAGTTTATTATTAATTTTTTTTAAATCAACACAGGAACAGAGCATTTGTGTAAAATAAAAGTAGTAGAAGAGAAAAACAAAGGGGAATACAGCTGTAGTTACAAACCCCAAGCAGTGTGGCTTGTTTTTATGGATTATCTTTTCACTTACTCACTCCCAGTTACATCTGATGAATCTATTGGAAAAAAGTCCCTTGATTCCCTTAGTATGTTTTCCTTTGGACTTTAATGAAATTAAATTCACTCCATATATTTCTTCCCTAAATCCAAGAAAAATCTAATAAAAAAGAATTTATTCACTAAAGGAGATAGGAACAAATATCTGGCTTTCCTAGGGCTCATATAAAAAAATGCAGCCAGCACAATACATCATATGGGCACCGAAGGCTCATTTAGAATGAATTTAGAGAAACTGACCTAGAGAAAGAAGGCGGCTAGCTGCTTGTGGAAGAGACTGGAATCACCACATATTTGACATAGCAGGAAGGGGTGAAAGGAAATAACTCAGAGACTTTTGTTGGGAGTGGACTCTATCATCTTTGAAGCACCATTACTTTGTTATAGAACTAGCTATTCCATTTTCTAATTTCTTTTATTGCTGTGGAGATTTATATTAGGAAGGAGTTGAGGGACTGGTAGTCAGTTTTTAGATAGGCAGAAGAGTTTTGGCATGGCAATTACTAAGAAAAATACAAGGAATCAAGAGAATGATCCTTTTAGATTATTTTGGAACTCTAAAAGGAATTGGGTTTGGGTACATTACTGAATTAACAGTAAAGTAACAATTTCAAAATACATTATTCTTTTATAGCAAATATCACATTGAATTGAAATTATTTATTTACATTAATGTCTTTCTCATTTAGACTTTTAGATCTTCAGAGAAAGTGATGTGCTCTTTTCATTTTTTATCCTCAGCCTTATATAGAAATGTTTGACAAAAATGTTTTGTAATAAATTAACCTAGCTGTGTTAACCATGTTGTCTTTAACTTTTTGTTTATTTGTTTGTTTTCCATATAGGTGTTCCTCCTATAATTTACTATCCCTAATTAGATTTTACTTCTAGTGAATTTAACTATAGATATTTTATAAGAGAAAAATGAACAAATATAGACTATATACAGTAGAGTGAAATAATGAGAATGGATATAAAAACTTTCATATGCGGAAATAGTATACAAATGAATCCAGGGAGACATAGTGGCAAAACATGTGCAGTCTTCAAATCTTTGAAGGGCTGCATGCATTACAGAGGAGAATGGAGTCTGCACCTCTAGGCAAAACACAACATAGAATTTAGATCAATGTAACAGTTGTCCAAATATGGAACAGTTGCCTTTTAAGGTATGAGATTATTGTCCCTGATGGGGTACAATGGAGACTTGATTGTTTCTTTAAAGGAATGTTCTCAAGAGTGTTTCTTCCTGGAATGGGAGAGTTTGTTGATTCCCATACCCATTCTTCTTGGGTATAATAGTTACTTCATCACTTGCCCAACTATTAACCACTTTGTGATAATTTTTATAACCATAGCTCTGACATAGATATATAACAAGCTATAGGCATTCACACAGCATGTGCTTTTGACAACTACCATGCTAAGAATGGAAAAATAAAGAAATTAATCAAGATATCTTTCCTTTTGGACATTCATGATTTAAAGGGTGGAGGGAAGTAAAAAATCACACTTTTTTGATGCTATAAGAACAGTATAAATAACTTAGTTGTCATTTTTTTCTCTTCTGAATACCATATCTTATTGTTTTTCGAATTTAGATGGAAAATGTACATACATATTTGTCATTTACAGACCTCCAGGATTTTTTTATGTCCTATTCCAAGTGAAGAAAACTCTTGTTAGAATCTCGTTGTAAAGAAAGTTTTTTGACTAATTAGACAGTGTGAACATACTTGTTTAAAGAATAAGAGTTCACTTCCACACAGATCTAATGAGATTTTTAGAATCTGACTCTGGCATATAGCAATGGAAGGTAACTCAACCAAGGTGAGGAAAAGATATGGAAAAATTGGAGCAATAAAATTAATACTAATTTATTTGATGAGTGATACCTTGTTTACTTAGAAAAACTAAACATATGTTATTTTCCTATTATTATAATACATATTTGATATTCTTCAGTTCAATATTTCCCATAATATTTTAACACATTCGTCAATGTTCAAAACTCTCTCCCAGTTTCTGGACTTTACACTTGTAATTCTGTTTAGAAGCTCTACTCTGGTACCCCTCCCAATTATTTGTTGATATAACTCATTTAGATTTTAGCCCACTCTGCCTCCCATTATTTAAGCCCAATATCTACCAGTTATATAATTTCAGAGCTGCAGATGTTTCTTATGATTTGCAAATACAAACATATGTATGTATATGTGTGTGTGTGTGCGTGTTTATAATTGGTTACATACATTTATAATTAAATTATTCACTAATGATTTTCTGCTTCATTATATTATAGACTCTTTTAGTTCAAAACTCCTAATCTGTTAGTTTACTTCTGTGGTCCCAAACCTCAGGAGAACATTTGACAATTAAATTTTGAGAGGCTGAAAGAAAGTTGAAAAGCTTACTAAATGACTAGTTTTACTAGCATAGAATGAAACTTAGAAGCTGACCAATTTTCTATCCAACAATAGCTGGGTTTTTCATTTATTGATTGTTGCCTAAAAGTAGTTCTTCCCCTGACTCCCAAACTTCTCTAATAGATTAATTCTACTCCCTTCCAAACCAGTCCTAAATAGTTTCATAAATGGTTAAATGAATTGATCATTTCTAATATTTTTTCTAATTTTTTTGCACTGGTTATACTTGTTAGATTTTGTAGATCTAACAACTGTCTTAATGTTATTTGTTTAGATAAAATGCATGTTTACATATTGTGTTGTTTTAGGGATATTAAACTCACAAATTTGATTTTATTAGTTGTCAACATACAATATACTGAAAGAAAAGGAGCTCTGCCAATCACACTAATTTTTATTTTGAATGAAAGATTATAATGTTTAGCATATTAATAATATAAGTGGTAGAAAGATATGTTTATTTTTAGTTTTATCATGAAAACTCTATTACATTAGCAAGTGATGAATACTCCATTTGATAGCTAAATAAAAATGAATTAATTACAGGTAAGCTGGTTTACTCTTGTAAGCACTGTTAGCATTTTTAATTTGAGTTACAGAGATTGTATTTTCTCATCTGTTAATACAGGTGTTTCAACTAATGAACCCTAGTTTCTTGCATGGTTTATCATTCTATGAAACTACCAATTTAGGTAAGCTAATTTTATGTTTTATCTACATACTTAGAAGACCTTATCAGAAAAATAACATTCTACATAAGTGTATTCTTTGGCTATTAAAGTTCTCTATTAAAGAAAGTAAAGCTAAATGATAAAGAAATCAACTCTCACATACTATGTGTTAGTAAGTGGAGAAAGAAAACTTATGTTCTTAATTAAATCATGAAACATTAGCATTTTACTGGAAAACTTGACCACTTTCAAATACAGGTTCTTCATACGTCTTTGAATGGCTTTTATAAAGTTCGCTGATATATGATTGCAAGATTTACCACTGCTCACTGAGGTCTTCTTTCCCTTCCCTGAGTATTATGAGGCCTTTCTTCCCTTACTGGCCACAGACAATTCTTAGAGGGAGACCTGATTTATAACAAAGTACAAAAAAACTTATTAATGTCTTTGTATTAAGTACTTGGACTGTGGCATCATCCCATATCCAGTTTTGAACACTCCCTTTCTTCTTTTTTGAGCTGCAGGTGTTAATAAACAAAGAGTGGTTTAGAAATGTAAATCTGTGGTCTTATTTGCCATCACATACTCCAAATGCTTTCTGTTTTACTTTCACGTATAAAAATAAGTTGATTGTGTCAAGTAATACACTTCATTCAATGAAGGTAATAACTCATTGATCTTAAAAAGTGTAAATAGTATCAAGTCGTGTTGCAAATTATTATGTTATTATTTCATAACTTCTGATTTCAAATTCTTTGATGTTTAGCATTATATTAATTCTTTCTCATACATGTCGTAAAATCATGAATTATCTCCTTCAAAAGCCTATGCAATATATATTATCACTCTGTGTTTTCCATGTCCCACATACTATATTGTTTCTAACTAAATAGGTGTTTTCAAAATTTTTATTTATTTTAGGAAGATAATTTAATGTTTAAAGAGGGAACAATTTTGACCACTTTGACATTTTAGTTGTAAAACTTTATCAAAAAGTGAAATGCTAGAATAGGTTCAGTTTTGGCTATTTTGAAAACTTGCCAAGAAAAAAAAAATGAACAAAGTAGGCTGGCTTTAATTTCTAAGTATCTGCCTTGTTTGGTGTTTTTCAAGAAGTTTTCATTTGGAAAACTGCAAATAAATTCAAAAGCATTTGTATTGCTAGCAATGTCTGACTTAAAAAATTAACTTCTTCAGATCAAATATAGGGATATACATTTTTTACAGATTTATTATCTGGAAGTTGTGCTTTATGACCAAAAAGAATTATTAATGTCAAAAGAAGAAAATATTAAAAATCATATTTAATTTGGTTCTCTCAATGACCTAAAACATTCTAATCATATATCTCCTAAATCATTTATTGCCCCAAATTCACATTAGTCTATTATTCACACAAAGGTAGACTTATGATTATATTTTTATTATTGTATAGTATTATTAATAATGAAAATATCATGTATTAACATATTCCTCAAAATTAAAGCTACAGCAGTTTGGAAATATGTCACAATTTTTTATACAATGCTTATCTTGGAACCTCTTTATGTATTTAAGATGCAATTATATAACAATTTAATAGAGAATGTTGGAGTATATACATTTGCGTAGGCTTACTAAAAGCATGATGAGGTCTGTAAAAGGTAAAAAATATTTCTTTATAATCGTGCTATACTTTTACCAGGTTATTGATTAAAGTGATATCAAGAAGTGACAGTAATCTCTTACATGATATGCTTCCCAGAATAAGAAAGAAGATGAATAAATTAGCATTCCTAACCTAGTAAATTCAGGCAAGATTGATTTCATCTAAAATTTTCAGAGATAAAATTTTTCATAGAAGTTCAATTACAACATTGTCATTTTCTTGTACTGTATATTGTATTTACAAAATGAACATTATGAATATTTCAAATAAAACATAAACAGTAATATAATTTATATGCAACATTACATTTTACTTGCTATCAGACACTTTCACTATGGCTATGAAAAATACCTGATGAATATCCTTTGTATTATTCCAAGTTTATGGTAAAAATGAATGATGTTTATCTGATTGTAGTTTAGTGCTAAGATGAATGAATATTAAAACATAATCTTTATGCATAAGAGAATCAGATCTAGAAAAATTCTAGTTCTTATACTAAACTACTTATAAAAGTACAAAATGTTGAGTCCAGAACAAAACGTGTTTTAAAGCACATTTTTTTTTTGCATCTATGTATTTATTTTAACCTGAATAGTTATAAAAGCAATCAGAATCCATATAACATACTTTCCTTAACTGAACTCTACCTGTTTTATAGGGGGTATAAAGACAATGAGAATGAAAACTGGGATGAAAGAATAATGATATTAATCTTAAGAGATTCATAAAGCCTATATATTCCCCCAAAGAGTCAAATACAGAACT
>NW_006441955.1:25752935-25778004 GCF_000325575.1 Pteropus alecto | reverse complement strand
GGAAAGAGAAAAAAGAAAACCACTAATATAATCTTTCAATTTAATTCAATAAATCTCAATTGTGCACTTACTTTGGAGCACCAGGGAATCACATTTTTCTCAAACTTAGACTTATTGGTGAAGTAATGCTTATATTCATGAAACAAATATAAAGAAAAAACATCATCTAATTAAAAGTGTAATCAAATGCAAAAACAATATCAGAGCAGAGAGTGAGAGGTAGTTAAATCTTTCAAACAGCACACAGTTATTGAGATTCTATTACATACTAGCGTAGGGGGGGCAAAATTTGCAGCATCTCTTGTCATGAAGATTATTTTAGGCTGATTGTTTTTAAAAAACAAAAGACTCAAGAAGAACCTTTGACTTTCCCCCCAAATGCCCCCCAAAATTTAGATAGAGGACCTGTTCCAGGAAGGGAACTATCATTATAGATAACTATAGTTTAATATGAAATACATATTTTAGACAGGGAGAAACCTAGCAAGGCCTGTCTGTTCAAAGTCCTCTGTCTCATTGTTTCTGCATGGCCCACAAACATTTGTTTACCAAACATTAACTCTACTCCTTATGAATTGCTTTACTTTCCTTCAAAATTTCAGACCTCTACCACCTTCTCCTTCATCCAGAATGACATATATACCTCCTCTTGCCTGACTGTCTTTGGAATGTCTCACATAAATGTAAACTCACTGTATGTATGTATTATATTTGATTTTCTCTTGTTAATTTGTCTTATATCATTTTAATGATTTCACCAGCCAAAAGAACTAAGAGAGGAAATAGAAAATATTCTCTTTTCCTACACTAGTTTCAGTGTGTGCGATTGGTTAAGTGTGTCTAAAATCCACAGATACACATGAGGGTTTCGTTTTAGCCATTCATCTAGATCATTCATTCAACAAATATTTATTGTCCGGCATTGTGCTGTTTAATGTGGATACAATGATCAAAACGAATTCAGTCTAGTGTGGTGACATAATTATCAACAAATTATGCAACAATAAATTTACACTGTGAGAAAGATATGAGAGGGAGAAGTGCACTATAGTATAAGAATAAAAATTAGAAAAACTAGTAGATTTAAGGAGACTAGAGAAGGCTACTTTAAACATATGACGATTGCCCAAGGGTGGGAACCAGGAACTGGACCACCTTCCTGACTACACTGCACGATGTAAGTAAAATGCAACATAATTTCTATTGTTTTAAAGGTAGCTTTTTCTTGTTTGGGTGTTTGCTTGGTTGTAGATTTTTGAAAAATTTTCAGAGTTCCGATAAAATTATTTTAGTCAGTCCAGTAGTTGATTATTTGGTGCTTCTGTGGGGGATCTACATCATTTCCTGTGATGGTTACCTTTTGTGTGTCAGTTTAGCTGGGCTTTAGCACTAATGTATGGTACTATGGGTATTTTGTAGGTGCAGTTAACATTATATTCAGTTGACTTTAAATAAAAGAGATCACCCTAGATAATGTGTATACCTCATCTGATAAATCAAGAGACCTCAAAAGAAAATTCTAAAGTTTCCCAGAGAAAAATAAATTCTTCTCTAAGACTTCTGCTCAAGAGCTTCCTCCTTGTCAGCCTACTCTATAGATTCCTTTTTGCCAGCCTCAAACTTGCATCAGCCAACTCCATGAAATATTTCTGGTAGATAGAGAGATGGATGGATGGATGGATGATTGATAGATGACAGATAGATGATAGGTGATAGATAAATAGATAGATGATAGATAGATCGATCCTACCAGTTCTACTTCTCTATTTCTCCAGGTGCAAGTTTAGGTACCCAAATTTTGTGACTGTAACTTCTTGGTTGTCATATATCTCTATCTCGCCCACTCCCTGCAGACTTGACTTTGAAGAAGAAAAGTATTTCTCTGTCCTTTCATCACAGAAAACAAAGAGTCACAGTGGTTTTCTTTAGGCATTTTCCTCAAAGGCCACCATCTATTCTTTCCTAGTTTTTTTTTTTCTTTATGTAGTCGGGTAAGTGATTTTATTGGAATGAGTCGTATCTTTAACCTTTAGCAAGCCAAAAAAGATGAAGGGTCTCTAATCTTAAAATGAGGACTCTATTTAAAGTAATTTTATTATATTGTTGTAACTTAAAAGAATGATTTTAGGTTTTACATTAACACTCAATACTAATAAGTAATTGGATGTCTTGTGATTTTAGCAAATCACTGGTTATTATAGTGCCTTTATATAAATAATAGTAGAAGCAGAAGAGTAGCTTGATTTCAGTACCTAGTTCTTCCATTGCCCCAAGGCCTTCTTCTAAAGAAAACAACAAACTTTAACTATTTATAGGAGTTCTGAAGTTTTTTTGATAAGATTTTCTATATTGTTTACTTTTTAACTTGCAGATTTACTTACTTTTTTTTGTTTGTCTTTTATAAAGAGCAAGGTTTTTTATCATTGTTCTTAAATTTAACCTGAAAATATTTATCTTTGATGGAATAACTTATCGATTCAAATTATGAATATGTATAAGTAATACTTACTGGTCTTACTATATTTCAAGCTCTGTTTTAAGTACTTTACATGTTAACTCATTTATTCTTTACCAGAATCCTTTGATAGTAATACTATATTTTCTTATGAAATATGAGAAACTAAAACTGAGTTAGATTAGATAATTTTCCCAAGGTCACAGGCTAGAAAGAGACAGAGCCAGGATTCAAAAGCCATTCAGTCTGACTCAGACCTATGCAACCCTCCTTCCTATTATCTTGGTTACGAGTCATAAGTAATGTGTTTAAACGTCAGCCTATACACAAATAATATATATCATAAGTACACAAATAAATATGTCAATTATAGAATCATAAAATACAATTATAACTAAAATTATTGTCATCTTATTTATGTTTTATGATTTTATATCTCCTTTAATTTCCTACATTTCAGGAATTTTGTTATGTGGTTTCTGCAGGAACCTTTAGTTTCTGATAGATTCTTGACAGGACCAATGAAAATTGAATCATTCTAAAATGTTTCTGCTGCAAGAAAGAGAAACCAATTCAAACTGGCTTGTATGAAATAGGACAGGGATCTCCAACCCTGGGACATGGACTTGTACAGGTCTGTGGCCTTTAGGAACCAGGCTGCACAGCAGGAGGTGAGCAGCTGGCAAGCAGGAGAAGCTTCATCTGTACTTGCATCTGCTCCCCAGCACTAGCATCACCACCTCAGCTCCACCTCAGATCATCAGGCATTAGATTCTCATAGAATCACCAGTCCTTGGTGCCAAAAAGCTTGGGAACCTCCAATATAGGGGATTAATCAGCTAATGTAACTAAAATGTCCAGAAATAGGTTAGATTTCAGGCATGTTTCATCATGGTTCTGGCTTCTGTTTTCTGAGATTCTCTCAGTTCTACTTCCCTTCATATTTTGGTCTTCATACTAGCTTTTCTTAAGGTCACAGCGAGGATTTCAAGAGCAATCAGAACTTCATGTTTCCTCTCATAAAGAGAGTGCTGGACTATGTCTCTTTCAGTAAAAATGTAACAAAACTCATAAATTTCACACTAATTGAGGCATCACTTTCTTTGGCCAAGGTGAAACCATGAACTGATTGATTTAGACAAGGATGGTTACCTGAATCAATCCCTGTTGTAAAGTGCATCAGGTTGTATTAATTAGTTTAAATGACCCGATCTTATTTGGTAGAAAAAATATATAAAGCTCTTAAAATAGCCTAGCAAATAGCACCATTTAAGAGAATTATACCGTATAAGGCTTATCAATAATATACTTAGTTTGCACTTTAAAAAATGTGTTCATATCATTTTTATTGTAATACTAGTATATTGGTTTCAGTTTTCTCAAAATCATTCTCTCATAATTATTAATTTGTCTAAATGAATGTGAAATGTAATTGGTTTCCATATTCATAAGTAAGGAATTTAAACTGTTTTTTTCCTTTCCAAATTTGCACAATTCATATCACTTTTATTACAACCTGAAGTCGATAGCCAGATGGTGACTAATAAATTTTCATTATTAATATTACATAACTTCTCTTTAAAGACTACTGTTTTTTTTTTTAAATTTGCATTTAGGTATGCAACATAATTCAAACATATATTTTTAAAATTTTGACCTTTAAATATTAAGCTTTAAATTTTTATCTTTGTATTCCACTTGACCTGAAATCTATTCTAAGCCATACCTCTTTCAATGATTTTCCAAATATTCACTTTTTTTTCCATAATTCTCTGTAGTAAAACCATATTCCTGAATAATCTTCCTCTCAGCAGTTGACCTTATGTATCCTAAATAATCGAGAAAATTGGAGTAAGAAATAAGCTTTTTAACTTTTCTCCTTCATCCCTAACAATCTGATATCTTTTTACTTCTTTCTTATTTGAGGAAAGAAATGTCTCTCTTCCTAGCCAATATTAATTAATTTATTTTTACTCTGGATCTACCTCTATTCATCTCTTCATGGATGTTGCTTTATAAATTTTAACACTTCTCAATATACTTGCCATCTCTTCCAATGGTGTATGTAACATAAATATATCTAAGTCTTTTTCATACTAAAAAATCTCAGAATTGAACAGTTAAGTAAATGGATGGCAGATAGTAGAATCCAGGTTTCTCACTGTTGGAGTAGGAGGTTAGAGATAAGCAAAGAGAGAAGGATAGAAAAAGCTATTTGGTAATGGATTCAAGTGGGAGAAATTAGTATAATGTTTAATGCATTATAGTTACAGATGGTTACATATAGAAATACTTAGAGATATGTGTATACACATGTGTATACACACATATATTTCTTTGTGCTGTCAGCTGAGAGAGCCTAGAAACAAGGACATCGCAGCATATAATCAGCACATCTAGTGCCCAGGTCTTGCTTTCTAATACTATTCTCCAATAAAGGTCCTGGATTAATGGCTAAATCTAGGACGAGGCAGAAAATATTCAAGGTGAGTCTGAACTATCTTATGTTGCCAGAAAGTAAGCAGGTGCTAACACACACACACACACACACCTCATGATGGGGTATGTTAAAGAATAGTTGGAGCCAACTAATAGAATTCCTAATGGCCAAAGCCGAAACAATTTGAGCAACAAAATAAAGTAATAGTAGATTTAATCCACAGTATAAAATAAATATACATGAGCTCATACTGATATAAATAAACTATTGATTAAATAAATAAAAGGGAAAGAATAGATAAATCCCCTGCATAGAAAAATCCCAAACACTACCCAGCTAGATAATAAGGTTAACTCTAACCACGTGATAAGCCATATTTATAGTTATGTACTCTTGATATGACATGATGAAAATGACAGTTTTTCTTTGGGATCTTCTTGCTAAGAACATATAATCCCAATCTAATTATGAGAAAAATACATGACAAACCCCAACTGAAGGATATTTGAAAAAAAATATATTTCTCAAAATAGTTCATCAGAAACAAGAATCCTTAGAAAGTGTTACAGTCAAGAGAAATCTTAAAAGATAGGATGACTCAATGTAATGTATTCTGGATAGAGTCTTGGAAAAGAAAAAGCACATTAGGTAAAAACTGAAGCAGGAATATTAGTTAATAATAATGCTCTTTTATTAATTGTTACAAATGTGTAACACTAATGTAAGATGTTAATAATATGAGAAACTGGGTGTTGGGATTGTATGGAAACACTCTGCATTACTTCCACGAATTTTCTGTAAATCTAAAACTGGTCTAAAATCAAAAAGGTTATTTTAATAATATTCTATACAAATATCACTTTCGTAGTTTCTCTTCTATAAAGTTCAATATAATATTGTGTCTGAAGCACCACTGCAAATATTTGAGTATTAGAGTTAGTCCAGAAGTCCACAGTTCCCATCTTTATACAATTTCAAGCAATATTCTCATTTGAAAAACGAACTTAAAAATACTTAAACCATTTATGTTTTGTTTTCTTGATAGAGCATTAAAATCCCTCAGTCAGCGATATCTTCAGAGGTAGACAGTCAGAGTGAATGCTAAGATTTATAGAGTAACTACAAGGAATTGATTCTTCTTTCCCACCAGATTTGAATCTGAGACATGGTGATTAGCACTGTTACATGCATCTTGCCACCACTGAAGACAGGCACAAAGACAGACAAAAGGAAGGAAGCCCACCGATTGAGAAAGAAGAAAACATTATGTTATGTTGTTTATACCCCAGTGTTAGACCATATTTCAAGTTCATCTCTGGCCTTGTCATTTATATAAATCTATAAATTTATTTATTTTTTTTGCAAAAATTATCCTGGGCATATGCCTACAAAAATCTTAACAGAAACAAAGAGATTTATATTTGAGCAAGAGAAAGAATTTCAATTCATTGTTCGAAACTGGTTTCCTCAAAAATCTCAGTCATTGCCATATTTTAATAAAGTGTAACTATGATTCTTAATCTCTTTCTTCATCTCTTCACCTCTCTCTTCTTTCTATTTCCCATATTCATATTTATTTCTAATGAAGAGTAGTGGATTGTCTCTTTTGCTGTTTTTTTTTTTTTTTAAACCTCATCTTCCACCCCAGAAAGCTTACTTATTTTTCTGAATAAAAATAGAGTTACTAAAAGGAATTCTGGTGACAGTGGTTAAGATACTACATATTTCACCTTGTTTTTGGCTATGCATAGTTGTTGATTTACTTGATTATAGCCACCAATAAAATGCAAACTCCTCTAGAGCAGAGACCTTGTCATTTCTAAGTTTTACTTTAAATCCAGAATATACCACATCGCCTGATAAATAAACAATACTTGTGGGGTTGCGCATTATTTTTCTGAGAGCAGACAAATAAACAGTATTTGTCTGGTAAAAATATATCTGAACAGACGTGGTCTTGCAGTGATGTTGCTGTTTTATTTCTGTAAAATAAAATAATCATTTTTCTTTTTTAATGAAATAAAGTATTCAGGCTAAAATTTTCTATGACTCCTACAACTCTAAAATCTATGGATCTGAAAGCCTTTCAGGTAGCTTCTATTCCTTCAGCTGCAATTTGGTGACTATAGTTTTATCCAAACCAAAATAATTCCATTTTCCTCTATTCACCATTTTGCATTGTACTGACAATGCAAAAAGATGAGGATTCCAGTATTCTTAGGACAGCATATACAGTACAATTTGCTTGTTAGATGGAACATTAAAATGGAAAACACAACCAATGCTCACCTCATGGTTTCCATAAGATAAAAGTAAAAACAGTTAATCAAGAAAAGCATAATTCTTACTGATATTGACATCAGTTAATTTTATTCACTGTCTCCTTCTGGAAGGTGAGTAGAGAGGGAGACATGGGGTAATTAGTAAATATTTCCTACTGGCATTCATAAACAATTTAAAAAATGTAGCAAAACAAAACAAAAAAGTCTGTTGGCACTCAACTAAACAACAAGCAAGTAAAAACAAATGATAGTAATACATTTAATTTCACAAATGCATTTTTTAATGCAAGGATTTTAAAAATCACATTTTTTTACCTATAAAAAACTATACCTTCTAGTTTTACTGGGAAAGTAAATAAGATAACACAATAAAATACTTAGAGTAGGGCCTGGCTAATAGAATATAATTCATGTTAGCTAGTACCTAATATGACCGAATACAAGTACCCAGATTTCTGATGATTTGACTTAATACCAAAGTAAGTTATTAAAATGCCTGGAACAGTATTTACAGTATCTAGAAATAATTCATTTTACTGGTTGCTAAATGTACAGTGCTTTTAGTGAGTTCATGTGCTGTTGGGGAGAAAAAATAATTTTTTTCTACCCTTATAGGCTCTTGACTAAGACTCTCCTGTAATAAAAAGACATTAACTGGAGAAAAACAAATAGATATTTAATAACATATACATCTCCTGTATACATGGAGATACCTAGAAAAACTGAGTACCTCCCTGAAATGTCTTAAGACACTGTCTTAAATAATATCTCCAGCAAAAGACAAAAAAAGATGTTGGGGTGGAGGGAAGGCCAGTTATGAGAGAAGTTGGCAGGAAAAGCACAGTAAACAAGAGTAAGGTTATTAATGAGGATTTAAATCATTTCCTTTTCCACTGATAAAAGTTTCTAGAGATTTAGAGTTATTTTCTTCTTCCAGGTACAGAGAAGAAGGCATTCTTACACATGAAGATAACTCTCATAGTATAAATATCTTCTGTAAAAGAGTAGCTTCAGAGCTTTTCAGAGCTTTTCCTACATCTTTTCAGAGCTTTTCCTACAGTTTTCAGAGCTTTTCCTACATCTGCTATTTCTTAAAAATAATCCTTAAGCCAAAGAGGCATATTTTGGGTTCATATATTCTTCTCCCCTTCAGTTCCTACAGACAAACTATGGCATATATTATATATACACAAATTTCCTACATGTGTCTGTTCAAAACCCATTTTTCCAGAGCATTTAAGAGGCCAGAGTTCCTTAGAATATAATTTTAGGACAGTCTCATTAGAGGAATGGATGGATATTGTATCCTTCATAAATCTCAGTAGAGATTTTGTTTCTTTCAGCTAATTTTTAAAAATTAAATTTCAGTTAATTCAAGATTACACTTGATTTAAGTAACTGGAGTTCCCATAGCCCATCTGGCATTTGCCATAAAATGATTTATTTATTAATCAATAAAATTTTTAAGTAGGATTTCCATTCTCTTGTGAAAAATGAGGAGTCTAGTAAGCTACTTCACCTCTGCTGAAAGACAAAAGCAAAGTAGTATCCATAAACAGGGCTAGAATTTGCCTCATAATATAATTTATATTTTACTCCAACAAGAGGAAAAATTATAAATGGAAAATTGTCCACATCAAGAAGAAGAAAATTAGTGAGGTAGGAAGACCAGTACATGAAGAATATTAGATGTGGAAGGTGAAGAATTGGTAGAAAAGTGACCTTGAGTAAATTTTATGGACTACATATCTGACCTAGATTGTAAAACTGCCCAAAATGTCTTAAAAAAATTTTCCTCTAGTTTATAAAAATTTGGGGTGCCTTCATAGCCAGAGTTCCATGTGCTCTTGGTATCTTGCTCATGACATATTTACTCCAGTTTAACTCACAGAATCACCATTTTTAGTGCAATCGATCCTTATTTTCTAATCATATAAAGCAACTGAAGTTGAAAGTAGATAATAGATAAAATCTGTGCTTCTCAAACTCACATGATTTAGATTCAGTGTGTGGCCAATGGTGCATGAGCACCAGCTCCATTAGAATTGCTAAATCTTTGGCCACATTCAAGAAAAATTGAATTATAATCTACATTTAAAAAGAAATCTAAAAGATGTATATGTACATTAAAGTCTGAAAGCCACCACTTATTAAAAAATTCAGATACTTGAGTTGCATACTCAGAGATTCTATTTTAATAAGTCCCTAGTTGTGTACAGGAATTTGCAAACAATAACCCTAGTTGATTAGAACACATGGTCCAGAGACACTTTCAGAAACATGGCCTATTGTGAAGACTATCCTAAGTATGTAAAATAAATATTAACAGAATTCTAAGAGCTCAGCTTTTTAAGCTAAACCAGTGCTTCTTGAATGGGGGTGCGCATGGTACTATCAGATCTGGAGGAATATTTTTACTTGAGACTGCTATTTGATGTCATGAAATTCTTGCACTGATACAGAAAGCCAATTTGAAAGTAATAGATACTATAGGTCCAGCCCCAGTCTCAACAGATGTACAATCGATTTGGATGGAATCTCTTATGTGCATTTTGTTCAATAAAAACAGAAGGCTCAGAGGCAAAATAGAAGAGAAATAACTTCTTGAAATAACATTCAGTTAAATAATAATCCCATTTTTAAGTTTATTTCTGTATCTAATCTGATATCTTGCCTTTTAATGTACTCTTTTTTTAAGCTAATTTATTAAAAACCCAGGAAAACTCTTTGTTTTGAATTAGAAGCACCTAATTTGATACTTCCCTTATCAAACAAAGAAAAAGAAAGAAAGAACAAAAAATATAGTCATGACAGTAACACAGAGGTGGAGTAAAATTTCCCTAAAGAGCTGTAAAAATGTAATACTATTAATTCCCAGTCCCAGCCCCACCCCAAAGCAAATTAAAATTGCAATGTTCATTCACTTCTGGCAGGAACATATATTGATACAACCTTTCTGGAAAGCAGTTTGGCATTATGTTTCAAACACCTTTAAAATGTTCATACTCTTTAAGCCAGCAATTCTCTCTCCAGCAATTTTTTTGTAAGGTAATATTGTTTCCAAACTCAAGGGGTTTGTTTTGCCTGCATACATCAAAGCCAAAACAGACACAGACAGAATTTTGCAGCAGAGAAAGTAAAGGTTTATTTAAGGAAATAGTGCCAAGCCCAGAGACACAGGTGAGCTCATGCTCAAAGACCTTGCTCCTCGATGGCCTCTAGGGGATAGGTTATTATAGAGGAAAACTCATTAGTAGCTGAGGGAGCTGGGATTGTGGGCTCTATTGATTGGTCTGAGCTAGGATAGGAGGCAGTTGATCATTGCATCAGGTCACGATGTCAGTCATGATGGTGTCATTCAGTTTGGTTTCAAGGGAGTGCTGGTAGGGTCCTTCCACCTTCATGGGTGTGGAGCTGCAGATGTTATCTTTAGTTTGACCGAAACTCTGTTTCTGTGGTCAACAAATCTGAGACTTTTTTCCTAATGTTACCATTGGGGGCGATCTAAGTCCGTCATTGTAGCAGTGGTGCTGGGGGGCCTTGGTCCTTTCTGCTGACGCACTAAAGAATTAGAGATTGGCAAAGTTTAAGAAAAGTAAGATTTATTGAAGTATGTTTCAAGGGAGAAATGGGTTGCATCAGAGGGGACCGTAGCCTCATAGAGGTGGGGAGGTCTCTATTACGATGGGAGGTTACAAGGGTGGTGCTAGCTGATTGATGAATGAAATCTTTTTGATTGACAGTTAGCTGTTATATAACGTATTGTCAACTGCGCATGTACCTTTTCAGAACTCAGTGTGTTATAATTAGATTCATGTACTTCGGGGCATATGTATGACATTATAATGATGGTATAATGAAGCTGAGGTGAAAAAGTCAGAGTATTCCTTACTGAGCAAGCATTGGTGGCTGACCTAAACTGGTTGCAGTGCTATGGTCATTTATTTCTTTGTACCACAGGATGTAGGGGTATTGTTAATTGAAAAATGAGTTTTGGGGGGAAATTCCTAGGGGTGACCTTTAGATTACACTATCAGTGTTGTCAATCCTATGGTTATAGAGCTCAGTCTTCGCTTCCAATGCTCATGGCTTCCTAACTGCCTTACACTAAGACTGTTTGATGCTGACCTAAGAGCTTAAAAATTAAAGGAGTGGTTGTGCAGTATGCAGAAGGATAAAGAAAGAAAATAAGCAAGTGAGCTCAAGGCTAATTTTAATTAAACTGTCCTTGTTATTTGAGTAACTCAGTAAAAATGGTTCTATTATTAGCGTGTTTTTCAGCCAACCAAAAAAGTTCTAATAGTATAATACATAAATATTAATTATTATTAAATACATCGTTTTTATTTCATGTAAATTTTAAAGGACATCCATTTCAAAAATACAATATCTGTTAATATAGTTCATCATTTGAGAAACAATTTATGACACATTGAAAATATAAATTCATCACTTTGTAGAAATAAATATCCAGAAAAATACAGCATAATACCACATGGTAAATTATGAAATAACTGAGCACGCTAATTTTAAAGTCTGTAAAACATCTCAAAAAGAGTTGAAGAATATAAAAGAAGACATGGGATAAATTTAGTGACTATATTGTAAATCACTTGGGAGCCTATATGGTCCAAAGAGAAGTTTTATAACTGTTTCTTTTACACTTGAATCTACATTTCAGAACTTCAGTTTCCCTATTTGAGATCATGTGATAATTAAAGTTGTTCTCAGTGTTTGAGCTTTCCACATGGAATGCATAGGGCAATGCTGAATATGTATGGCAGTAACTACTACTAGTTACTCAATAAGCTAACTTCTCCCTCCTTCCTCCACGGTACTGTAAACACATGATATTCTTACATTTGAAAAAAATCTGAGAACTTGTGCACTCTTCTATTAATTATGTATCTTCTCCCAATTCAGCATATATACAATAAAATGATAAAAATGTTAATACATATTTGTGGAAAAATCTTTTAAATTTGAAAATCACTAAAAATGTATTGACAGCTCACATAAAACGGGTAGAATTAGAAGTGTATGTTTTCTTATGAATAAATATGGATTAAACTATTTGAAATGAAAAATGTTTATTTCTCCAGAGGAAGAAACTTCATAGCAGGGTGCTCAAAATGCTGACAGCAAGTGAAGGGCTGTTAAACGATATGAGTGATCTGGAGGATGTATTAGATGGTGCGGTGTGAAATTTCTACTGATCACCAAAAATTACTTAGTTTAGTGAAAAACATACAGGATTATGAGGAAATCCAGAAGGATCTAATTAAACTGGGTGATTGGGCAATGTGATGACAGATTAAATTTAGTACAGATAAGTGCAAGGTAATGTATATTGGGAAAAAATAATTTAAACTTTTCATGCACACTGATAGGTTCTGAATTAGCCTGAACCTCTTAGGGAAAGCATTTATAAGTCATTATGGATAGTTCAATGAGAAAGCTGTTCAATTTGCAAGGTCATTTAAATAGCCAATAGAAAACTTGTAGGTATTCGTTGGAATATGTGAAATAATATGAAAAATATCAACATGAAATTATAGAAATCAATGGAATTCACATATTTGGCTATATTTACTTTAGGCACTTTATCAGAAAACACTAAAGTATAATTAATAACGTATTCAATTATTAAATTATACATTTATTTAGGAATATAATAGCAGCAGGGCAGATTTAATAAGCTCAGAAATAATGAGTGGTTCAACAAAAATCTCTTTTGGACATTTTAATAAGTACTAAAATAGGAAGATAGGATGCCATTGGGGGAAATAAAATCTACATTTTAACAGAAATAATTTAATATGACTCAAAATCAATCTGTAGTTCACTAATGGAGTAAATAATTGAGGCAAACAGCTCAGCAAGAATCACAGAGATTAGATACTTATATGACTATGAATAACATTTGCAGCTATACTAGGTACACTAGGTTCAGTTGTCATAGCATATAACTATAATACATGCTCAGAACACTTACAATAGCCTGTGGTGGAGCAAAATCATTTTGCTGTTGCTGTCCAGCATCAAAAAAAAAAAAATAGATATTGTATGATTTATCACTAGCCTGGGAAAATTTCTAAATTCAAAATTTTTTATTGAACATGTATCAGTTGTGCACCATTGTACAGTTGAATAATCATAAGTTGACCATCATAAGTCAGGGACCATCTGCAGTGTTAAAAATCAGTGAGAAGACTAAAAACTCACAAGTTCTGATTCTATTATACAGCAAGTCTTTGAATAATTTTATTTTGTTCGGCATCATTTTATTATAATGCTAATGATAAAAAAAAAAATGAAGTCTCTGCCCATGCCATTGTCTGTGTGGAATTTGCACATGTTCCCCATATTTGTGTGGGTTTTCTTTGGGATTCCGATTTCTTCCCACATCCCAGAGATGTGCAGTTGGGTGAATTGGTTTGTCTATATTTTCTCAGTCTGAGTGAGTATGAGGGCGTCTGTGTTAGTGTGCTCTGCAATGGAAGGTTGTCCTGTCCAGGGTGAGTCCCACCTTGCACTCTGAGCTGCTGGGAGAGGCTCTGGCCACCCATGACCCTGAACTAGAATGATGAATTGGAAAATCATTATTTTGTTTTTAGAATCTTCCTTAAATGTATGTATAGCTCACATTTCTTTCAATGTTTAATATTGAAAGTGTTTGGGGGTCTTTATTTAGAAGTTTGGTGATGTTTTTATGACTACAAATATGTCATAGGAACTTTACTTTTGTTTTAATTAATTAGGTTATGGTAAAACTGGTTTCACTATATATCCTTTTGCTTAAAGTCACAGTTTCCAAGAACCTGTCGACAATGATTAGTGAGGACTTACTGGATTTGATAGTTATACAGAAATTGCAATAAAACTATTCTTTATTATCAATAATAATTATCTCTCCTACAGTTACAATAGCATCTATTGTAAGTATAGATAAAAAATATGTATATTAAATTATAGATTATAGATGACAGATAGCTGATAGATAGATGATAGATAGATAGATGATAGATAGATAGATAGATAGATAGATAGATAGATAGATAGATAGATAATCTTAGCAGACAAAAATAAACCATTATAACTACTTCAATTAGAAGGCATTTAATCCAATGAATTTGTTACATTGTTGATGAAAAGGCTGAGAATTTAGAGAAGAGAGTAGGTGCTACCACTCTTAGGTTAAAAAGACAAAGAGATGAGGCAGTGTTACTGGATCTCAAGACCCAATTTGGAACCATGGGGAGTCTACATTGTCATAGCTAAACCCATAAAGGAAACTCAGCTGCTACTGGACACAGCCCAAGAATGAGGGTGGTGGGACAGGGATCTACTATCTATCGTATTCTTCCTTTTTCGCCATCTCTGTCAGTGCTTCCCATGTACTAAAGGCAGGAGAAGCTAGTTAAAATATCCTGTGAAAGGAAGCTTGCATAGATCAGCTCTGATACAAGGCAAAGAAAAAGAAAAGCAAATATATAGATGCAAAGGCAAGTAAGTCCAATGACTGTCATGACACTAAAAGAAAATTCACTTTATCGCATTATGAGCAGTCAATTGTATTAACTGTGCTGTGAGAGACAAAGACTTATATTACACATATCATAGTTTCAGATTTTATTACCCCCCCTTGACATTTTCCTTGTCTTTAATATCTCCCTACTCAGGGTTTCTTCTTTTTCTTCCATAACCCTTGTACAGTTCAGACTCTATTAACCACATGAATAGCAAAGCGTTCACCAAATAAGAATAAATAACTATAAATAAATTACAATTCCCCTCATAAGAATCATTCAATTAAACATTATCTTAATGATGATAATTTTATTTCATAATATTCTAAAATATTTAAAATTTTTTCTTATCCATTTTAGTCCACATTCTTGATAGGAAAAGTCCATCGAAATTCATGAGTGGTTTATCCTTTCAGTTTCTATTTTTTTACCTCCTGTTCTATCTTCATCATATCACAAAAATTCATTATTATCACTCCACTGATAAGATGTTTGTGAATCTTATCAGTGGATAAGATGAATTCATACTGATACATCCAAAATTATTTCCTTCCTTAAGAACTTTTTAACATTTGAAGTACTGGACTCTTTTCTTTCTCCCTTTATCTTAGCATTTTCTTTTCTTGACCTCCATAGTAACAAACTCTATTATGTCTCTGGTTCTTTATTCTTAATCTCCTTTGTTAACTCTTTCTCTGCTCAAATCTTGAACTTTGGACAATTTCTGGGCCAGATCTTGGTCTTCTTTTCTCATATCTATTTTTCTCTTCTCTTTTTCTCTTGTTTTTCTGGTTCTTGTTCTTGTCTTTATTTCCTTTTCTTCTTTTCCTCCCTACTTTTCTTCTTTTCTTCTTCATCTTCTTTTCCTCTTCCTCTTTTTCTTCTTCTTCTTTCTCTTACTCCCTCTCTCTCTCCTCTCTCTCTCTCTCTCTCCCTCTCTCTCTCTAATTTTATCCAGCCCCATGGCTTAAAATATTGAACTTACAAATTTCTAACTCAAGCCTTGACTCCTCTTCAAAATCAAAACTTATATATACCACTAGCTTTCCAACATATCTACTTGGTTGTCTCAAATACAACTTGTCATAAAATTAACCTGTTCTGAAGAGAATATTATTCCTCTCTCCCCAAACCTCTTTCTGTTGTAGTTATTTTTTTTTCCTATTTCTGATTGATTTTGCTTTCCTCTACATTGCAAAAAGCCTAAAACTCAACCATATATATATTTTTTGCTCCTGATCCTCTACAATCTATTCACAGTACCTTTCAGTTCCGCTTCCACAGTAAATGTAGAATATGGGCATTTTCACCTTATTCATTGTTCCCAATCTTAATCAAAGCCATTCCCATCTCTCACCTAGATTAGTGCAATAGTCTATTGCATGAATAGTTATAGGTAACTAATCTCTTATTTCCATTTGTCTGTTTATACATCATCCTCCACACAGTAGCCAGAGTAATCATCTAGAAAAGTAATTAAGATCATGCCACTCTCCTGCTTATGATTTCCTATTACATTTAGTGCCAAATCAAACTCTTTACTATGATCTATAAAGACATTAAAAGATAATAAATATTCTGCAGATAGTTTTGCCCTAATCGGATGTTTCTGGACATATTTATGGAAATCAATAAATCGCTAAACATATTTAGCCATCTCATATAGGTATGTTGACCTAAAGGCCTATATTGTCTTCTTAATTCCAGTAAATTTAAAAAATGTAGCTTTTTCAAAATCTAAAGCTCTTTAAAAGTGAGCAGTGCAGCCCTACATCTTAACTTCCTTGAAGCAGAGCCTAGCGATAAAACTCGAGCCAATTCTCCATTAACAGAAATATTTCTTCATATGAAAAGCAAAAAATTAACTTTGTTTTCTAGCTATCATTTTCAACATGTGAATAAATGATGCAAGTCCAATGACTTTAGGCCCCAAAGCAATTTAACCCCCAACCCCATATTAAAAGCCAAAGAAATATCAAATCGAGATAAGAGAGTTACATGAAAGATAACCTGTAACTGTGGCTTGATGCCACTTGGTAGGACAATCAGCATGCATGGAGGATTAAGCTATATAAACGCAGTTGAATTGAATCAGCTGTCTTAATGGGCCAGAAAATCAACCAGTCCGAGTGAAAAATTCACTTGAAATGGTTGACCGGCACTAGTTGAAGAAGCAACTGAATTTTGTATAATCCTTAAAATGCCCCAAACTAGGGTAAAAATAAGACAACGTTTTTTTTTTTTCCAATTTTTATCTGAGTACTTGTCTTAATCTAGACATAGCCTTGGGACTCTGAGCCCAAAATAACAATTGTACTTCTCTTAATCTAAACATAACCTCTAAATTTTCAATGATATCTATCACTGTGTAAACCAACCACACATGGACCATTACTTTAAACTTCTTACTTATGCTAATAATTTACTCAGTGGTTTTACATATTTCTAAGTATCTCCCTTTATAATAATGCATATTATTATAAATACTTTGCTCTTTATATTGAGTTGTACGTGAATTATCTGAAGACTCTTTGAACTAGACATTTTTATCCTTATTATTCAGAAGGGAAGGCTGATGCTCAGAGATGACAAATAATTTGTTCAAGATCACACAGATATGGAATGACAAAGCTGGGATTCAAATCAAGGCCTCCATTTTCTATAAAGTATGTGTATCTCCTTAGCCTTCTGAAAATCTATCGGGTCATAATTTTTCACCAATATTTTCATCCTTAATAACTGAAAACTCTATAATAGTTTCCAATTCTTTTGCCTATGAGAAGTAAATAGAACTATGCCATATTATGCATCTATTAATCAGACTTTACTATAAGAATTCATTAATTTATTAAGTGACTTATAGAATTGACTATAATTTGACAGTCTAAATAATTCTAAGTCAAGCTTATATTTATTATGACTTAATAATACAAAGAAAGAAAGAAAGAAGCCCTTATGCAGGTAGATGACTTCTTCCTAAATTATGCATTTGTATATATATAAAATTTTTATAGCTGCCACAGTCTTTCATTCTAAAGAAGCTTCAAAATACTTCACACTCAATCAAGTTCAATTTTGAATGGAGTAAGTAAATAGTTCATTTTAATATAAACTATATTGTCACTACATATGCAATTCTCCTTTTTAAAAATTGTGCATTATTTATTTAGCTTTATGAAAGATGGTATTAGAGCAGATCTCTTTTGTTAAAAGTTTTTCATCTACCAACACTTCATGTTTAAACCTGTAACAGTGTGTTTTTAAGACAGTAATTATCATTTCAAAAATATGACAGCCTATCTTGAGATTCTCAGCAAGTTTCTATGCCAAAGAAAACACTAATTTTTTCAATTTGTTGGGAATATTGAAAAGAAAAAAAAATATTTTACCCTTCTGGTTTCTTTGGCTAATCTAACAATTAAATCGATGTAAAATAGAATAACAAGAGAAAAATAAATGTTTAATTTTATATGTACAGGAGCCCAATGAAAATATTAGACCCAAAGGCAGGCAGGCAATTGATGCTAATATGCCATCCTGAGATAAGGAATGAGATAGGAGCCAGAGACTTCAAAGGAGAAAGGGCAATTTAAAGGAAGATAAAAAAAGTAAACATTTTTTAATGAGATGTTTGCCTGCCAGGCAGCTAAGTTTTTCGGATAAAAAGTTATTTCTGGTAATAGCTCTCTTTCTGGGCCAGACCCCCATCTAATTTTTTTAGACAGTTAAGGGAGAGGTAAAAGTTTTTCTTTAGTCTGCTGGATCTTGATTTCCGTTGGCTCAAAATAATCCACATGTCAAAGTGGCACATTTTGAGAAGATATATTCTACTTCCCTTCAAGAATCAATGTTTAATTCACTTTTCGTTCTCAGACTCATAATTAAGAAATTGTTTTAAGCTGTAGGACTATACTGAATAACCAAGAGAAAAAGTATAGGTAGAAAAAAGATCAAGTCAAACAATTTAGCCAGAACTCTCTCCAGCATTCAAAATTAATCAGATGAGGAAGGAGTTACTAGATCAAAAAACAATTCATTAGGAATAATTCAGTGTCCTACAATCCAAGTGAAGAAAGTGTTCTAAAAGGATGAAATAATCTAATGAATTAAATGCTTTTAATTGATCAAGTAAGAAGAGGATTGAGAATTGGTCATTGGATTTATCAACATGAAGATCATTCGCAAGTGAACAAGAGTGTATTCGGTGAGGTGCTAGAGAACATGAATAGGTCTTTGTGAAATTTTGCTCTAAATAGGGATAGAAAATTTGTGTAGCTGGAGGTAGAAATAGTCACAAAAGAGGGTGTAAAAGAAGAAAATATATGAAGACTAAAAAATTTGGTGTGGTGCTTTTTTGAGTATTCGAGAGAAGATAGATTTTGTAGACAAATAGAGAAATTAGCTATTACTAGGAGGATAGGTGAGACAAAAAACAAATAATAAGGTATTGATCATATATGCTTGGCAGGTTTTGATATGTCTAGGTCTTTATTATATTTTATTCCTCTTTGTCTAATATAGTTTTATGTAACTTTTATCATTGGCTGCTCGCTATCAGTTTTCTTCTCCATCTACAGCAATACGAGAACAACCTTTCCTCTCCCAGTTTGTATGTTGGAAAAAATATATACACACATATATATTTTTCATATAAAATATATATGTGTGTATATAATTTTTCGTAAAAATGCATATATTCAATAATTATTTATTTAACAATAAATTGCCTCATTCATATATTTATGAAGCTTGGTCTTCTCCCTAAATAACATTTCATGAAACTATACCATAGCGCAATTCATTCTTTTAAAAGAATTACAGTACGATATTCCATGGAGTTGTACAAAAATTTATTTATTACTTTGATAATAAGCATACTCCTTATTTTCAGTGCTTTACCATATCAAATAATGCTTCCATAAAGAATCATTTTATGTATGTCCTTAATTACTTGTTCTCATATCTCCATATCTGAAGATTGAATATATTCTAATCTCTGACATGGGATTATGATATAAGAACAAATTTTTATTTTAATGTTATGTTTAATGTTAAAAGAGACTGTTTTTTCACATAAAAGTTAAAAAGTTTACATAGTATCAACAAATGTGTTTTTTTTAATTTTTAGTCATTCAGGTTAGCATAAAATAACATATTTACTTTATTTTGCATTTTCTTGATTACTGTCAGATTTAAGCATCTTATTTAAATTTTATGGACTTTTGAGTTTGCACTTCATTGAATTATCTATATTTTACTAAACAATGTTTATTTTTTTATTGTACAGTTTGTTTTTCTTTGGACAATATGTAAAAAAATTCCTATATTAAAGATATTAACCTTTTTCAATTAGTGTTAAATATTTTTTCTAGATTAATCATTTATTTCTTAATAGTTAAAAAATTTCCATATACTTAAATTGGTTTTCTATAGTCACATAGGACTTCTAGTCTCAGGGACATGAGTCAGTCAAATATTTCAACTCCATTTGCTCTATCACTACCAAGAAGATTAGACATATTCATATAAGCTTTAGGCCAAGACCTTCCCCACCCCCGTATGTCTTTGGGACATTTTCTTATGTTTTGCCTTTTTCTTTTTCTATTTAAGAGTCTTGTTCCTTCTGGGCCTTTGTTTAGCATGAGGAGAAAAGAGAATAAGTACCACTAAGTTTTGTTTGTTTGTTTTTTTGCCAAGAACTCAAAGCAATTCTTGAAAGCATTTCTTGAAAGCATTCAATTATGGTACACAAGTTATGTGGTATCATAACTCAAAGAAAGATAAACTGAAATTGAACCTGAAGAGTATGTAGCTGTGTTTAATGACACCATATATAGACAGTCCCCTTACACACCTTATTTTCTAAAGTACATATTTCTTTAAGTCACTTATAAAGACTGATTTGAAGAAATTCATCTATCATAGCAATTGTTTTGTTCGAATCCTATGTTTTAAGGAGAAAAGCCGATCTGAAGTTTATACACACACACACACACACACACACACACATAACTGTATATACACATAACTATATATATATATATAACTATATATATAACTTCCCACATGGATAAGAGTTTTGAATATGCAAGCAATTGAAAACATATTGTAATATAATTTATCTGGAATTACCTATGGAAGAGGTCCTCAAATTTAAGTTTCTGAAACCTAAAAAGTTAATGCTTTAAAGGGTATGATATTTCTACAAGAACTTTCAGATTTTGTCTTGATTTATTTTTTCTCTTATTCATGCATTCACTAAATACTCATTGGCTACCTCCTTTATGCAAAACAAAATTCAAAACTATTCTAGACTCTGGGTATATAAAATTGAGTAAGATAGTCAAGATCCCTGACTTTTTGGAAGAGAGATCTTATACAAATAAACATAAACATAAATATAAAATCTAAAATTGTGATTTAAAACTAAAACTAAAGAGTTATTTGACAGCAACAAATAAATCTTGCATATAAGTAAACATTTAAATTGGGATCTAAAGGATAATCTCAAAAAAAATACAAGAATATTTGCTAATCATAATCTTTTTCAAGGCTAAATGAATATTTCATTTCCTTGATTTTGTACATGCTTACAATTATACTATTGACAAATATATAGAGAGAGATAGAACAATTGATAGATATAGATATAATATACACCATATATATACATATAAACATATATACAATAGAGTATATACACACATGTAAGTGTGTGTATATATGTTGTTAAAATGTATGCTTACATTGATAATTGTGGTTACAGTTAGGATTAAATAAGATAATATAAATGAATAATAGTTAAAGTGCTTAAAATAGTGTCTAGCACAGAGTAATAATAATTTGTTATGATTCAATTAAAAATAAAAGGTAAAAAATGAAGAGGGACTGAAAATAAAGAAAAAAATGCCTAAAAACCCATGAAGAATTTATAAAATATTTATTCTCCTTTATAGTAAAATAAATTTCAACTTACACATATTTAAATTTTCCATTTCAATTCATTTACCCAATGTAAAAATATCAGTTATTATACAATAATATCTTATAAATTAGATGGCTGAAAATGTTATTTTATGTATCTTTTTAGTGATTTTTTTTTTAAGCATAACATATATACAGAGAAGTTTAGAAATCATTAACATAGAGCCAGATAAATTTCCAGGCAAGAAATAGAACATTAACAAAATCTCAGAAGCCTCCCTCTCACTCATTATTTCCCAATGGAACCACTGTCTGGCTTCTATTATGATAGATTACTCTTCTGTTTCTGAGCAGCATGGGAATAAAATTATCCAGTAAGTACTCCCTTTGTGTCTACCTTCTTCTGCTCAGCATTAGATGTGTGAGAATCATCCTTGTTATTGCATGTAGAAAAGCTCACTCATTTTTATTGCATTATGATAGTCCATTATATGAATGTGCAAGAATTATTTATCTATTCTCTTGTTAATAAATTTTTTTTTTACAGGTAGGTTGGAGATACTTGAATGATTCCACTATGAACATCTAAGTACTTGTCTTCTGGCTCTCATAATGTAAACAATTCTGTTAAATATTTCTTGTCCAAAAGATAGCATATATTAAGTTTTAGTGAGTATTGCTAAATATTTTTTTCAAAGTTTTATGCCTTTTTTTCAAAATTAAACTCTGGGCATTGTGTATGTAATGTAAAGATCAGGAAGATGTTATCTTCTTTTGGACAAGATTCAACTTCTTTTGTTCCATAATTTGAATAAAAGCAAATCAAGTTAAATGAGGAGTTACTATTTAATGGATATAAACTATCAGTTTTATAAGCTAAAAAGAGTTATGAACATGGATGATGGTGATGGTTGCAACCATTGTAAAAGCACTTACTATCACTGAACTACACACTTAAAAGAGGTTAAAATTATAAATTTTTGTTATGTGTATATTTCCAAAAATAAAAACAAACAAACAATAAATAAATAAAAGAAGAATATGAAGTTGACTTGATCAAAGGAACAGATAGTAGTATTTTCAGGTCTTTTGAGGGGTTGTCTATTTGGTTCGACATTACTTCCTTCAAGGGTCACAACTGAAAACCTGATGTTTTTATCAAAGCCCTTTTAAAAATAATCTTTGAATTCCAACTTCTCTCTCCTTAAATTTAGGAGTTTCTGAAAAATCCTGCTGAGTTTTTTGTTTTCGTTTTTGTTTGTTTGTTTTCCCTTGACAGTTACTTTCTACTTGGTTTCTTGGCCTCAGGTTCCTGTGCAGTTTAGCAATTAACAGTGAAGCTGCTGAAAGTTCTAAACTCACTTTTTACTTGGCCTCTATATCTCAAGTTGAGAATCAGAGATTTCTCCAACTAGAAAAATGGTAAAGAGAATTGGACTTACTTCTGTGTCTTTCAGTCTTTCTAGGATAATGGTCCCTCAAGTCTTAACTATCTTGTAGTTCTCCAATGCTCTCCAATTAAAAAAAAAAAAAAAACTCATTCAGTTTTCAAATAGTTATGAGTAGAATGGTTTGTGTGATACAAGCTATTTTATCAAGAAACAAACTTTCTGAGTTATACTATTTTGATTATCATGGGTTAATGATTTTAAAAGTACCAAAATATGTAAAGGAAATAATTAAACATGGTTAAGGCCAACTATCTTCACATATTTCAGAGAGTTACATGCATTAGGCTCCTAAAATACTATTTGATTACAATTGAACTGATATTTCTTTAGTCTTACTGTCTTATTAAATATAGATTTTTAGAGACTACAGTCAGAGTATTCACATTATCTATAAAGACAACATTTATAGCTTATGGATAATCAGAATTATATATTCTTAAAATTTTTATCTTAAATATATACCAGAATGTTATTATAAACTATAATACTAAACTTTAATGTTTCTCATTACTCTAGTACAGTAGTGTTTAAAACTAAAATCAACATTACTGATAATATAACACTTTCATAAACACCATTTCATTTAATTCTCATAAAATATGTAAATTAGATAATGTAGTATTCTCATCCTAATTTTATGGAAGACTAAAATGGAGACCCTACAGAGGCTGAGTGAAGTATCTAAGATGATACAGTTTATTAATTCAAGGTATTCAATCCCACTTCACTTTCCAGATTCTCAAATGAGTTCTCTTCCTACTAAAGCCCACTGTAGATTGCAAAATTAAAATATATCTCTATGTGAATGACCCAATCCCCTTGAGAACATAAAATCAGTGGGTATAAACTGATCATCTTTTCTCAGTTTAATTTTTCATTAGAATTAATGGAAAGATGATCTTGAGGGTGACATTGCCTCTAGTCTCCCTTTTGTTCATCAAATCATATTTTTGTTCTCCAACTACCTCCTTATCATTGAGTCTCTATAAAGATAAAGACAACACCTCCTTATCATTGAGTCTCTATAAAGATAAAGACAACACATAATGACTTCCACCAGATTTATTAATCTTTATTAGGGTAAACATGTAATAAGTGGAACTTTTTGGAGTAAAAGGAGACACTATTAATAATTATGATAGGAAAACAGAAGAAAACTGGATCTGTCTCAGGTAGACTCAAATATATTATCACTTCCAATTAATATAATCACTTTGACTTGGATTATAATCCTGAAGTAGATTCGTATTTGTCATTATCAACTCTTGATTGTCTGAAGGGTTGGGAAAAAGAGAAGAATCATAATGTTTAGAGAGTTAAGACTCTATAGTAACACCAACCTAGGTTTAGAAACTGGTTCCACCATTAACTAATTGTGAAACTTGGAACAAATTATTAACTTTGTATTAGTTTGCTATTCTTGCCTATCAATCTCAGCCAAAGCACAGTACCTTAAAACTAGTCATTTATTGCTACTCACACATCTTCAGACCAATTGGTGTTTAGCTAGAGTTCATCAGACTTAGACGGGGTTTAGCTGGAAATCCCTGCTTCAACCTATAAGAGCTGCTTCTCGCCGCTGGTGTATCAGATGGAGCAGCTCTGCCCCAAGTGTCTTCTATTATTTTTGGACTAGCAGTCAAGCTAGGATGTGTATTTCATACTGCAATGACAATGGTGCAAGGAGTAGAAAGATCCCAATCTTTGTAAAGCCTGTACTGAAAATTCACAGATTCTATTTTCTAAAATAAGTTATCACAAAATACAGAGAACCACACTCCATTCCTTTGTTTAAAGATTCTGACACAAAGCAAAGTTCATGGATTCAGAAAAAATTAAAGATTTGGAGACAATAATGCAACCTACCATTTCGTCTGAGACTCAGTTTCTTCACCTATAAAATGAAGACAATAGTAGCCCCTTAAAAGCTGTTTGTTGTTAATAAAATTTATAATATGCTATGATTAATATAATTAATATAATATAAT